>NW_009206064.1:0-32929 GCF_000690835.1 Fulmarus glacialis | reverse complement strand
AGGAATGCCAGCACAGGTAAAGATTCCGTTTCCAAGCCATAACTGCTGTACATATTTTCTACTTACCTCTCCATCATGTATTATGTGGATTAGTTCTGGATTAAAGTTTTGTTAATCTTAGGTACAGGAGACAAGTTCAATATGTGCCTTTGAGGAAAAAAAAAAAAATCTTATGATTTAATTGGAGTTATTTAATTTTATTATTAACTGGACACTGTCTGCTGTTGCCTAAACCCGCGAAGGACTACAGGGTTGTGTGTATTCTCCCTCTGTGGTGGATCAGCATGGAAAGCCCGTGAAAGTCAGCAAAGGACTGACAGTGTGAGAAGGGGCAGGAAGGGATTTGCTGCATGAGGGCTCTGGGAGAAGCATCATTGACTCAAATCTCCAAAGGACAATTACATGGCTTGAGCTGGGGTGCAGCAGTGGTGACAGCAGATAGTGACTACTGAAAGTGTTTTGCAGTTTGAGTCCATCAAATATCGCTAGTGGCAGTTCTGCTTGTGTGCTGTGCATTTACCACACAGGCTTCTTTACTTCTCCCAAAACTGTTTAAGTTACACAATGGAATGCTAACTCTATACATATATCACTGGGCTCATCCTCTATAGAATTACATTGTTCTTAACAACAAGCAGAGTAAGAGATGCTGTTAATTTCCTCGAACCTTTTTAACATGACTGCTTAATTAAAAACAAAGCAGCAGCAAGTAACTTATTTTAACTATTCATGCCATGACTCTGCAGATTAATCAACTAATGCATTATGCCTCAAAGTCTTTTGGAAACAAAAGCTAGTAAAGCATGGACTTGCCTATATCATGCAAATTACACAGATACCCTCATATATATGTCTAGAAACTAGTAAGAGGCCAGTACAATGTAGAATGTGAATTTTGTACTATGGCATACACAAATAGTAAGATACAGAAATTGACATAAAACTGTTTTGGCCCTAAATAACCAGAGAATTGGTTCAGTGTCAAATGATTCAGTGTCAGCTGGAAGCAGCTGAAAGGCATAAGCTGAAAGCACCCACTTCTATAAGCCGTGCCCTCAGGACTTTTCTCCTGTGTGGTCCTGGCTTTCACTCTGTCAGGTCAACAGACCCAGTTCTGCCAAACCTAGGGCAAGCTGCAGGCTATAGCATCTCTTCTCTTCTCTGAGCTGACTGGGGCGAGAGTTTAGAAATGTTTATAGGCTTTGATCCTGGTTGTTTTTATATACATACATTGTGGTAGACTTTGGTGTATTACTGTCAGTCTGCGTTTAATATATAAGCCGTAAGTATTTCAATTTGTCAACAATGTAGATTAAAACCCAAGAGGAAGAAGAGAAGTGGATATTCCACTGGTTTTCTCTTTTTTAATAGGTAGATTGCAAGACTTGGGGGCATAGAGAGTTTTTATTGGACATTTTCCGGTGCTAGCCAAGAAGCAGCACAGAGGCAGGCGTTCAGAACCTGAAGTACTTAAACCAGTAATAAATTATTTGTAGTTTTAAGAGTTTTCATGGCATTCATACTGTTTCCTAACATAAGTTCAGAGAGATGCCTTGCAAAATTGATCCTACTGATTAATGCTAGACATTTACTTCATCTCCCATTTGTCTTTCATACTATTTTTTTCTACTGATACAACTACATGAAGCTGGTCATGCTTCTGCCCTACTCGATACATAAGAGAGGACTTCATCTGCTTAGGAAATTCTTTTGAGGGGAAAAAAAAAAAAAAAAGAACTGTACACTTATAATTCTTTTGAATAATACTTAGCAACAGCAACAAAATATCTCAAAATCGTTGTTTGTTGGTTTTCGTTATTATTAATTTGGAATTGAGTTTCCATCAGGAAACTTACCTGCTTAAGAGGATGAATTCTTCTATTTAGGTCCCTTTAGTCAGTAATTCATTGTTTCTGATTAAATGCAGTAATTTTTATATTATTATAATGAGTGTTTAACTACCTTTTACTAAGAAGTAGTTAAACATTATGCAAAGATTATTCCATGCTGTTGGAAATTGCCCCTCTTCTAAATCTTTCCGCAGTCACATGCTACCCTTAGACATGACTTACATGTTCTTGGCAGATCTACAGCAGAGAGACTGTACATTTGACTTTTCAGAGACTATCTTCCAAAGGCAACTCTCTCAGAGTTCTACCTTCTCCTGCCTTGCAGAAGGGCCCAGTATTCCTTCACCTGAGAAATCAGCTAGAGCAGTGGTCTCCAATCCTTTTTGATCGTGCACGGCTATCAGTAAAAACATTTTCAGCAAAAAAAAGTTATTTATTTATGAATTATATTCATGTACTACCATACTAATATATTACGCATATTGTAAAGCATACACAAAAATAGAAATTGAAAAGGATGAGAGAAAGATGAAATAGACACTACTTTAAAAATATTATTTTATGTATTAATGGTAAAAAAATATTTTCTTCCCACACTCCAATGGGTTGTCTTGCACATGCACCCCCTGGTGTGCATACACCCTACTTTGAGGACCACTGAGCTAGAGCACCAAACTGCTTCTAATGCACAGGATAAATGCACACCACAATACTCTGAAGCCTTGGCTTCCCTTATCAAGATCAAATGATCTGCTGGTGTGTACCCTAGCTCTCTTTTTACTCATACACCCAGGTTTCTTTTCAGAGACACAAGGGGTATATACCCAGGTTTCATCACAAGATGATATTAGGAAGAGTTCCGAGGCTGCACACCTAAACACAAAAATCCTCCTGGTTTCATCAGTTAGATGCCTTCACTGTATACCAGCCTCATTTTTCAGTAGGTCCTAATGAGTTTGACATCTGCAAGGGACATCTCTCTGGAGACATGGCTGGATGATAAATACAGTAACTCAGAACAGCTTCTTTAGAAATCATAGGAAAAAGCAACTGGAGAAAACACTCACACAAAAGCCAGGTTACATCTTATCTTCCCTAACTTCAGCGTTCTCCCTGAGGCTCCTGTCTGGCCCTTTGTTCTTCTTCCTAGAGTCATGATCATCTTCAAAATTAGCTAGCTTCCTAGTTTTTCTCTTAAACGCCAGCAGAAGGGTTGTCTAAGGCCATTGCCGTGTTCCTCTGTGTGCCAGTTGTCTCAGGCAGAAATTAACTCTTTAAAACCAGGTACAGTTCAATAATCAAATCAGCTAAGACACATGAAAGTCATAGGATCTTCACAGTTCATTAACAATTTTTACTGTCTCTTGGCTGTGACTGGGAGAGTGAACACAGGATCCTCAGAGATTGCAACTCAATCTTCTATAGCATATATGAAAATTTTGGCTTTCTGCTAAGTCCTTTAAGCTGATTCACATTTTACTTTAGGTATCCTTACAAAATAACAGCTAATCTTTCAAATGAGTACATTATGGTCTTACAACTGGAAAAAGCTTAGTCAGAAGTTGCTATTTCTAAGTATTAAAAAAGATTATGAACACATAACAACTCAGTTATGGTGTATTTGCTCAAAATCCATCTCATTAGAAATGCTATGTAAAACTCCTCATTCCTGGAATGCTTCATAAAGAACACATTATAAAATGTTTTATAACCAGATATTATAATCAAGCAGTTTTAATCAAAGTGAAAATTCTAGAGAACTTTGTCAAACGACAGAGGGTCCTGACGCCAGGATATTACAGGTTACATCATATATCTCAAGCCTTTCCTCAGCATTTCTGGGAGTGTCTCACCCTCATTGCCAAGTCCCAGGTCCTCATGTTGCTCCAGGGGGAGCTGTGCAACTATAAAAATTGGTCCCTGCAAAAAAATCCTTCTTGATTTTCACCAGGCTCACTCAGCATTCAGCAGCTGATCGTTCAGCAGCTCAGACACCGACGGGCAAAGCGTAATTTGACAGTAATGTACCTATCAAAAGTTTTTCTGTGACCCCGGACAGGTTTTTTTGACAACAAGACATTATCTATTAATCCATTATCTATAGGAATCAGTAATGTAAAGAATCAGTGTCCGGATTTCTCTTGCATCCTCTTCCTTGCTTAAAAGCATCCTTTCTAGACAGGCAGAAGGTAGACAGATGAGGAGACTAACCCTACCAGCAATTCCCTTCACAGGCTCCAAGTAAAAGGCTCCAGACCGGACGGTCTCCTCTGCCCTGTACACAGATTTTACACACAAATCCCTGAGCGTACTGTCTTAGGTGCACTCATGCCATTTTCACATGTGAAGCTGCTGTCCTTTGGATTCAGGAAAGGAAGGGGATGAAATGAGACATCTTCACTTAAAGACATCTCATTTTGGACTTTGATGTCTTTTAGATGCTCAAGCTAATTCTGTTACCCATACTGACAAATTTTCAAGACTTATTCGTACCTACCTACACATGTCTCCATGTCCCCAAAAGAAATTAAGTAAATTGCTTGAGATCAAGTCAGATGTGCTCTGAAAATAAAAATGAATTGTTTGGTCTCCACACTTTCATTTATCTTGGATCAAAAACCCCGAAGATGTAGAGTCTAGAAGCTCTCACCCTCTTGCACCTGTCATTGCTCTCTGATCTCCAGCCTGTTCCCACATTCTACTTCAGTATTAACTGACTGTTTTCTGAGAAGATACAACCTTTTGAGAAGGCCTTCTTCTGATTATTCTAAATATATCTAAGACACACATATTAAAAAAAAAACCAACACCCCAAAGCATCCAGGTTTTAAGATCCTCCAGACACATCTGAATCAACTAGTCTTTAAAGGGGACTATAAACTAAGGAAATATTCTCTTTGAAGAGTTAACAGTTTCTCTTTCAAGGATTGGCACTTAAATTTCCAGTTGGAAAATGCTTGGCTAACAAGACGATGCCTGTGATCTGGAAGACAAAGAGCAGAGTCTTTGAGGAGGATGCTATTCATGTATCCAAGCCTCTAAAAACAACTTTGTAGATGACCACTTGTATGGTTTTTATTTGTCTCTGGTTCATAAAGCAGTGAGCTACTAATGCAGCAGCATTTAGTTTAGCCTTGAACGGGTGCTCAAGAAGGGAAGCGTATAGTTATCTACCAGCATGCAAGTTCTTCCAAATCACAGATATCTAAAAGATAAAAGCTCAGATTTACCCCACAATGCATGAAGAGCCATCTGTAAAGCTGCCAACATAATTGCTCACAGAGCTCCCCAAAGAGCCAGATGCCACCACTTGAACACGTTCCCAACTTAGTCATCTGAGTACTGAAGACAGGAGGGAGTAGCAGGAAGTTGAAGGGTCAATGGTATGCCATTTATATTCTGAAAAGATGAAATGGATTTTTGGAGAAAATTAAACTGAAAGGACGTCATGCCAAACAGAATGTGCTTTAGCAGCACAATTTAATACTAGAAATAAATGTGTATGTCATTCTGGAGTTTTTAGAATATGAAAGGCATGAAAATTGTGCTCTGATAATAATACAGAATGAAAATGTGGCAAAATTTCCTCATAATTAAAAGATGTAGTGAAGACACTCATGCAACTTGTTTTTGATTCTCTGCACTCTTCCAATCAGGGCTTTGTTTCCAGAGCTTATTCTTGCAGTAAAATTAAAGCAGGCATTTAAAATCTCATTTTCTTATGCACCTGTTTCTCTGTTTTACTAGCAGTAGCTGCTGTAATTTTTGTAAGTGCTTGAAGGCTGATATTTGGTCTTAAAGGCTCTTGCAGTGGACGCAGTATAACAAAAGTAGATAAGTATAAGGACAAATACTCAAAGTATGATTAAAGCATGCATTTGATATTGTCTCAGCTCTGTAGCTTCTTTGTATCGCATTACCATTACAAAGCACTGAATCCTGAAGTCTTAAAGAGTCCACAAATTACTTACCACAAAAATTATAATAAAATATCAATAAAAAAAAAGTTGACCAAGACGAATATGTTAGTCTCTGGGTCAATGGAGGAAGCACTACTTCTGCAAGACAGCAGCTCAGTCCTTACTCCTCTTTCCTGATATTTTTCCCATCTCATCCCAAAGGGGCACATGCCCTTCTGCTCTTTGCTTGGTAGTACTTTGGTCTCATATGGCACCAGACTGGCTCCTCCTTGAATGTTGTTCTTTATAATCAACCGAAGGAAGAGGAAACATCTCCCTCTCCATGCTTTTAGCTGAGACAGAGTCAACAAGTCCAAAACATCATAGCAGTGCCAGGAAGCATGGGACAGATTAAGATGGTGGCTCAGGGAACCCCTTATAGGCACAGGTTAGGTTTGTCACCCTTCATCTCTTTCACCCCAACTTCAGCCCTGCCAGGTCCAACTAATGCTTCACAGCTCATTCAGGAGACCTGTGGCCCAGGCTAAGGTGGGACAGTGCCCACAGTTTTTGCACAGGAATCCTCGCTATCGAAAGAAATACCTGTGCTGCTTCACTTCCTTCTTCCTCACCATTCCCCTCTCCATTGCTGCGCAGACACCAAGCCACATTCACCTTCTCTTCCCCACCCCCGACTGCCAGTACTGTAACCATTCTTAACTCACATTATTTGATCATGTAAAGCTATTGATTAATTTGCTTTTTCCTTATACCAGGGCAGTAGTCTCTCTTTCACATCCTCATCCCAGTGATTCCCTTCCAGCTTATAATCAATAGTGGAGTAGATCCATACCGGTCCATGATTTTTTTCCAAATAAAAAAATGTTAACTGTTTGAAAAATGCTGTTATTCTGTTCTGTTCTTGTAATACCAGAATACTTAGGATCTCCCTGCTCTGGCGTTCAAAAATGTATCATATATAGCAACCTCCTGTGGCAATACCAACTGCACCATCAAGTGCACTTCACTTTTAAGGCTGAACAGCTACTTTCCCCTTCTTTGACAAAATGAATTTTATTCATGAAGAACAATTTCTGGCCCAAGAAACAAAGCTGCTTCTTGATTGTACAAAATTCCAAGACAAAAATCAAGTCTGAGCTACAAGTCACAATTACAGTCTTCTTTTTTGAGCACTAGCTTTTCAGCATTGCTCATTTCAACTTTTTATCGAGTTACCGAGGATTTGCCAGTACAAGGGTCACTCAAGAAAGTTAATCTGAATTAATTTTTAAAGTGGATTAGTCAAAACATATTAAACCTCTGTGTAGACACTTTCATTCAAAATTACTGCACACTTAATTAGTTAATTTACTCTGGAAATTAAGTTAAATTGAATCAAGACACTTTTAATTCTGATTCAGAGTATCCACATGAGAGTTTAATGTCATTTAATTAATCCACTGTGGATTCACACTTCTATTTAATTTGGATTACCTTTTTGGAGGGTTCCAGTATACAATAGCTCTGATGCTGGACTTGAGCCAGAATTTTTAGAAGATGAGAATTTTTCATTTAAAAACTAAAACATAGGCCAGTGATACAATTAAAACCTCATGATAGAAAGCTATCCTCATTAGATTTCTTTCTGTCATTTCTCAAGTGTTAAGCTTGATGAGGTAAAACAAAAGTAGTCACTTGATAAATTTTTTCATTGAAATACTATAAAAAAACTGGAATTAAATTCAAGTGAAATTAATTTATTTATTGTTGAGATCAATAGTAACCCATACTACTAACAGAGCTAGATAAGATTTAGCTGTTATTTCCTCACCCCCATTCTTGACTGTTTATTTCATTTGACATGCTTTTTGTCTAGTCATTTTTCAAAATACTGTTGGAGGTCTGGGCTCCCCACCTGCTTCCACAAAGGTCCTGAAGGCAGAGCTCAACAGTAACAACACTGCGATGCCGTTATGGTCTGAAACAAGTGATCCCATTGACTTAAAGTAAATGCTTTGAGACTCTTTCATGATGGAAGTATTCAGAGAGCCTCATAAACATGCAGGTCCCAGAGAGCTCTCCAACAAGCCAAGAGCAGAGGCAATCTTCCAAAGCAGTTTATTTCTAATTTAAGGCAGGCCCTACTGAGTGTTCATACCAAACGGCAGGAGGAAAGACTTAGGTTATCTATGGGAGGTGTTGCTCAGCTTGATGGTCCCAAAAGCCATGGTGCACCCCATTCTGGGACTACAAACGTGCATACCATCCCTCCTCATATACATTGGACAGGATTAATAAGGTTCACACTGAGACTTCTCAATTTCTATTTCATCAACTGAAATGATATAAAGTTACTAAGCAATTCTTGCCTTCTTAGCCATTACTGCTGGGAAACTACTGCTAGGCCTCAACTTATCACCAGGTCAAAATTCATACCAGTAACAAATTGGTCCAAGTATAAAGGGATGGCATTTGTAACAGTGCCTGAAATTGAGTCGTTGCGAAGCACCAGAAAGGTGCCTGCAGAAACAGTGGGAAAGGATGGATCTGGACATGGCTAATATTATAATTTGTAGGTCTATGCACAAATCCTTATGCTTATGCCATCTCTTATGCCAATCAAATAGTATGCAGAAGGGAAGGTCTGTGTGTGTTTGCAGGAATACATATGCATATGCTTATGAATAAGATGCTAGAAAACTGCTTTTCTGCAAAACTTTGTTGTGGGGATTTTTTCTGGATAGAATTATCCCTTAAAAAAAAGAAATATTATTTACATCGCTGTCTAGAACAGAAGGCGTATTGCCTATTGGCAGAATTCAAGTGTCTCTTGAAGAGAAATTTTGCCCTGACAGCAGTAAAGTTGAAGTAATGCAATAAAGCACTGGCAGAAGATATTTAAAGGATGCAGAAATTAAAAAAGACTATTTTAATCAAAAGCTATTAGGAAATTCTATTCCATTTAGTAGAATGGCTTTGAAAAAAATTAATTTTCCTGCAAATAGTACCAGTAAAGATTTTTTCATATTTTCTAAGTACTGCAATAAAATTTGCTTCAAAATGGAAATGTAATCATTAGTGTCACTTCTTAGCAGCAAAAAAACCAACAACGCCATGACCAGTCTCAGTAAATTTAGCAGTTAGCAATTTTAGAAGTACATGTTGTAGTCAAATATTTTTTGCTGTACTTATATTTACTGACAGCTGTCAATAAGAAAACTGGTTCCTATTTTTAGTTAACTTATAATTATGCTCTTCCTGACTTCAGCATATGAAGGAAAAGTTCTTTTAGGAAAATCTATCACACCTGCTCTTCTAACATTGGCAACACAGATGAACAATTTATTTATTTTTTACCAATTAACACTATCACTTGTCCGCAGTTTTGCAAACTCACCAGGAAAAAAAAGGGTGTTTATTTTTCCCTTATGAATGAAGTCGTGTGCATAAAAAAAGGCATATCTGTCATCTGGATTTACTATACCTCCCCTTCAGGAATTGCACTGGGAGGACCACTACATGGATCATACCTTAACACATTTATCATTCACCTCTGCCTACCTTCAGTACCTCCAACCCCAGGTTATGTTACAGGTCACTGTCAGTTCATTGCTGTTAACTTACTCCCAAGCACCCATCACAAATCTCTCCCAGACTGCAATTTGGTAGTGCTGTTGTAGGCATGATGGCTTCAGGACAAAAGTGGAGAAGGCTTGTCAGAAGGGGAAATGTCTTTTCTTAGTCCTGCTGATACAGCTGGGAAAAGCAGCCAATCATTAGGATATGCTGTCCCTTCCCCAGACCTCACGTAATACCCATGCAAAAGGATGCTCTGACTAAAAAAAAACAGGTATCTCTCCCATCAGGGCTGAGATGGCCTACTTGATTGTGTTAATTTCCTGAAAATCCCCCTCATTAGCTACTGCTATTATTTTCCAATTCCAGGCATATTAGCCATCATTGCCAAGATACAAATTTTATAAGCACTTTAGTTATGGTCTCTGCCTGAGAAAGTTTACAGGTTAAAGGTCCAGCCCTGCTCAGCAGGCTTTTAAATGGGGGTACTTAGTGTAATTACCCGCAGAAACATATTCTAAGACAAGACTCAGAAGGTAAATGAAACAAATACATAAAGGAACAAAATTTGCTTAGAAGGGCTGAATTTCAAATAAAGCGGGAGCTGACAACACATTTTTCTGCCTTACGTACACTTATATATACTTGAGTAAAAAAAAGCAGGATTTTGTCTGTGTATCAAGCTTCACTGCATAGTAAATAACTATCCAGCTGAACAACAAAACAGAAAGACACCTCAAACATTTTAGTATGGATTAGCTTCATAATTAATTTGCAGCCAGTAAGAAACAGTGATCACAACTCACCACTTGCCTATGAGAATTCCATCATCTCATATCTTGTTTACAAAGTCATTAAAAACCTTATTCTATCAAAATCTCCAATTGTTTAAGAAAGAAACACAAACAGGAGTTAAATACATTTTTGCTTAACAAAGCACAGACAATATCCATGTCTTGCTGTAGATTGACAGTTTCCATCTATGACCACCTAATAGTAGTATTCATCTCTTTAAAACGCTATGATTATATATGAAATTAAAAAAAAAACCCTCATGAGAAATTATAGAAGGAAAAGTCCTTCACAGACAGTGTAGTTTATATTTGTGAAGCCTATCAATTAATTGGTATCATCATCTGTATTCATTCTTATATATAAAGCATTTATCTTTGTACCGTTTAACAGGCTAATGAGATATGTCAATTCTTTTGACTTTACAGAAAGAGAACAATGGCTTTTGCAAAAAGGCTTAAATAGCTCATTTACTGCTGGAAGTTGTCAAGTCTGGTAAAAAAATCCTCTCCACCCCCTACAAATCCAAAAAGGACAGCTACCTATGGTGCAGAACTGTTATCCTTCTATCCTCAACACAAATGATGTGATAAATTTCATAGGCAAACAGATATGACCTCCAGAGATGGGTCAATGTTATAAGGGGAGGCATTTGTGAACAGGAAAGGTAGCGCTCCCACCTGAAATCTGGTAACAGCGAACAAGAACGATGAGGGTAGGCAGGGAGAATATCGGAGGATGAAAGAAAGGGGCAGCAACAACAGCCCAGGGCTAGAAAGATAAAAGCAAGGAGGACAAGAGGGAAAGCCACCTGGGGAGATATTTACAGTGGCTGACTTCTTCCCAGGCTCCAGTTCCTCCTACAGGCAGCAGAGAAGAGGGGCTCTTCCAGGGCGATAATTCAAAGCACCAAGCAGCTATAACCAGTCTTCTGCTGTCAACTCCCCTCCTGGGGGAGACTCCCTCCTTTAAGCTGAATGCAAGATTAGGTTTCCTAGGATAAATTCAGTCTTTGTGAATTCCCATACCGTAGATTTTTAAAAATGTCGATCTCCTAACTCTCTTTTTAAAGGCCCTGGTAAAAATTTTCATTGACTTGAGTGGCAATATACTTTGGCCAATGCTGAGTACAAGCGAGTACCCTATCCTAAGCCCTACTGTGAACAGAGAGAAAAAGAGACAATCACAGGGTGATCGGTAGCAGGTACTACACCTGCACAAAGCCATGTGGCACCGTGTGGGTATGCTAGCATGGGACCTGAAAACAGCACAACACCTGAGCTAATAATTTCAGAGATTTTGATCCCAGAGATATTCATTGGCAACCTTGGAGACTCTGTCTCAGTGCATCCTCACAACAGATGTGCGGAACACTTCTTAATTTTTAGATCCCAGGCAGACCTAGGGATGACACAGACCACAACTTGACCAGCTGTATTAATGCCGAGATGTTTCTACACGTCAGAAGCAGTCCTTTTTTCACCTATATAAATGCATCGTCTACGATGCATCAAACTACGATGCCCATAGAGTTTGAACATTTCCAGGCTGAGATAGTGGCTGAACTGATGTAGATGCTCAATTTCCATCATACATGGCTTTTTTTTTTTTTTTTTTTTGGCATCTTTTTCAGTATCTCAGTTCTTCCTCCAGCAAATCAAGAATTATCTAATGATAATTTCAGGTCCTTCGGACTGGTGTTCAGTGGCATCAATCATTCCTTCTTGTTTGGGAGATTATGAGATAATATATTGTACTAATAATATACTAATAATTGTAGTACTACTGTACTTCCTAATAACTTTCCACTTATTTCTATAGCTAATGCATGTGACCATATCCAACTCATGTGGTCCTGGTGGTATCAATGGTCTTGTACTCTATAGAGTGGGTGTAACATACAACTCCATACAAAAGGTACAACTAGACAGTATAGGACAATTTCTGACCTTGGTCATACCATATCACATTAGCTGTTTATTCCATCAAATACTCAGATTTTTCAGATAAAGTAGATCTGCTTTTATTTTTCTATCAGAATCCACTGCTGTATGTTTTATTGGAAAATAATTTTCCTTTTGATTTTGTTTTTTCTGTTTAAGTTTTCTTTCATGGATCTTTTAATGTTACATCAGACTATCTGCACAAGTTTTTCTAAAAACAAAGTGAAAGAACATTCTTGGAGATCCTATTGCCCTCTAATGTCTGTAGACACTACTGTCTTTCCTGCTTTCCCAGATAATCTGTAACTGGGGAGAATATAGCTCTATTAACCTTGCTATATCAGCCAGAATGTCAAAATCTGTGTTATAAATCTTCATCTTAATCATTTATGATTAAATATTCAGATGAGATTATGTGCAACCTAATTCTACACATCCATCTCCACTTCCCTAATTAACGACAGACAGCAACAGAGTGGGGAAAACCTTTCTGAAGTAACTAGGCAAAACCAAGCTTTTGTAGACAACTTTCATTCCTAAGCACATATTTATTGTTTTATCACCATTTAAGAAAGAAACACGATTAATGAAGTTATGTATATTGAATTATCAATCTGTTGCTTTACTATAGATTGCTAAATATCACCAGTGTTAATCCCCGTAGTCCCAAAACTCTTATTTTTTATGAAGCCTCACAGATTTCAATTCTTCCTCATCTGTCAGAGAATTTGACATGCATACAGTGAAAGTTACATAGGGGCAACTTTCCAGGGCTCAGTGGGTAAAATTCACCCTTGTTCAGAAAAGCAATCTAAGATTTATGAACCACTAAAGATCCTCTTAGTCTTTACTTCTATTTAGAACTGCTTCAGCTGTAAGCACCAAATTTGAGCTACTTAGACTCTAATTTTGAGAAGGGTTGAGAAAGTGTACCTCATACCGAAACTTAAGTCATTGATACACATCACCAGATTTTCGGAAAAATCAAACTCGAAAGCTACTAAAGGCATCACTTAAACTGAGGCAGCCAACTCGACCTGTAAATCACAGACTCTAAATGAAAGAGACCTCACAGGAAAAGACATGAAGTCTGTCCTTCTATCAGCCTGAAACTGACTTCCCAGTATATTTTCTAGAACTGTGCAAATAGTAGCTTCTTTGGTTCAATGAGAAGAAAAAAAAAAAATTAAGTTTAGCTCAATTAAAATCTGATCTTGCGGGAAGACAGAAGCAGGAAAAGGAAAATATAATTACATATTTTTGCATCAACCTGGAATAAGTATGAGCTAGTTCATAAATGAAAGCACCGAATTTCAAAACGACAAGTCACATTTTTAGCATGAAACTTCTATCCCAAACAGGCAGGCGTTTTCACAAAATCACTGGAATAAACTAGCTTCAAATTTACCCCTTTTCAGCCAAAACTACTTGCTAAATGCAACCTGAATCTGTTATTATTCCCCCAAATGACATTTTTCAAACTTATTTGGGGAGGAAGCAAAGGGGGGAGGGGAAAATTGCCTGGCTCCATCCTCTGCTGCTTTTTCTAATTGCATTTAAATGATCCATGCAACTGGTCTTCTACAACTTCCCTGAGGGGTAATATTTCACAGTCTAGCTAATCTTACTATTGAAATGTGTCCTGTTTTTCAGCAAAAATTTCAGTAGCATAAAGCACAATCAGAATAATTTTTGCTGACTTCTAAAAAATTTTAAGTTAGTTTTAAGATCAAGAAGTATGCAAATACAGAATATCAGCAGAATATACAACTCCGGATGCTTTAGCAGTGCAAACTAATCTGCCACCCAAGGTGCCTCATGTCTACTCATGAGTCCAAATCTGCAGCTGAAATTGTACAATCTTTTGGCCCAACGATATTTTGTTGTATCTGAATGAACGGTAGTTACCTTTTTTAAAAGAAAAAAAAAAACAAACAAAAAAAGCAATGTAAGCCCAAAATGATTTTTCCATCTTACACACACTTAATATTTGATTTATTTAATCATTTATTTCTCTGGCTCACTCATGTGACTGCATTTGTTTGAGCTTAGTAAGCTCTGGCCCCGATTCTTCAGCTGCTTGTATATGTACTTGACACAGGCGGTATGGTGTTTGCAGGACCAGAGCTCTGTATACATTTCCTCACTGTGAGGGCTGCTGAAGCACTACTCACCAAACAAAAATCCCAACTCTTCGGAAAAAAAAAAAGTGCCGCTGCTCACAGTGATTGAGTAATCCCTTTTGCAACTATTATTAGCAAACTTACAATACAACCTATGGCCTGATTCTGTCTTTTTTTTTTTTTTTTTGCCCAGGATGAGTAAGATACTACTTACTTTGTGAATGGCTGAACTGGAGTCAGTAGGCTGATTAAAGGAGTCAGACACGTTACTAAGCCTGTGGGGACTTCATGGGGATCCTAAGGCAGGGGTGCCTCTGCCTGCGGACCGGCACGCAGGGCAACGTGCCCAGGTACCTCTTGTATTTTAAACTGGTTTAAGACCAAGTTAAGTATTACTTAACCAGTTAGGACTGTGGTACTCTGCACAAGAGGGAATGCATTCCAGACTCAGTCCAAAACATCAGACTTTTTTCTTCAGACTAACTCAATTTCTGAAGCACCTAGATTTATGGAACACCCGGGAAAAGGGACACCTCCACGCCTGAGGTTAGAAAAGCTCTAGTATGAACCAACCAACCAGCGCTACTGAACACAGCCTGAAGAAAGCTCTTCAACACTACTTGACATATACCTGTGTCATTACAATTTTGGACAAGGAATATATAATCTGGCTCAGTGAAGCAGATATATAACAGATATATAATCTGTTCTGTTTCTCAATTAGTCTCATTCTGTGGCTGTTGCGCTCATTCTGCAGCGGCAGGTGAAAATGTTTCAAAGTATAAAAATTAAAATAAAGCCATTTCCACAGTAACATGATGTTATTTTCACATTTTGATTTAAGGATGCTACAAACTACTACACACACAAAGCCCACCACCACCACTTTTGCAGGAACTGACAAAAGCCCTTTTACTGTTACCCTAAAAACTCCAAACAGGCAGTCTTACAAAGAAGCACACTGTCAAGTAAAATATTCAAGCTACCTTTTGTTTGGAGTAGTTTATCTCTACACTTTGGATCTAAATGATACAAAGTTAGTCACAATCTTCAGCTATAACAGTTAGTTTCCTCTGTCACTTTGCAGACACCTAACTAAACACCTGAATGCTCATGGCTGCTGAGCAGCCAGTAAACTTTCAGCGAGATTACATATCTAAACTGAGGATTGTACCTTTTGAAAAATCTTGGTCCCACATATATATTATCATAGCAAAGTTTAAGCAAAATTTTCTGGCATGCTGCAACATATGGAGAGCTCTAATTTAACTGTGGTCTCAGGGTATGCCACAGATACACAAGCTTGAATCTTATTTGAGAAGCTATTTAGTGGAAGCTTAAATCATTGACTCTGAAGTTTTTAAGTCCTCTGATTTCATAGCATGTGACAATACATCTCTGTGGAGCAAAATCAAAATGTAGAAAGCCTCAATTTGTTTTGACTGTATTTCTACCAGCATTTTTTTTTTATCTGTTCAGATCATGCCTGGAGAATAAACAAAATCCCAATATACTCAGACCAGGCTGTGAAATGTAAACTTCTATCTGATATAAAATTCAGAATTTTGAAAACAAAAGGAGCTATAGGTTGGAAATTCTGGCAAAATGTCAATGCAGTGATTTAAACATAAGTCTCCTGGATGGGAGGAGGAGAAGGAAGAGGCTAAGAGGAATGTAAGCTCTCACTTAGCGTGCCACGAGCTTTGGGTCACTCAGTGAAGCCGTGGCTGTGGCCACGCGGTGCCCCTCTCATAATTCAGCTGTACTTAAACACACCTGCTACCGAGTTAGTTCCTTTCCTACTCCACAGCCCCTTGCTCATCTCCTTCTTGCCCAGCTCTGCTGAAAACTTCCAGGTGCATGAGAAGTTTTCCCCTGGCCAGACAGAGTACGCACACCACATTGCCTTCATCTATAAAATTCAGTACAGTACAGAGAAAGTTCCCAGGCCAGTCTGGCAGTACCGATCTTTAAGTCCTGTTACATTTTATTCCATTCCCCCCTTTAACTTTATGTCTTCAGAAAAGTTTTTAAAGGAAAGGACACTTAACTTACTCATAAATCTATAGGTGCTGAATAATTTTATTTCTCAGCTTCCTAAATATTCAGCTGTTCTCCAGTTGTATGGTACTATCTCTATCTTAACAGATTCAAAATACAGATGTAATTCACCAGTTCTTTCAGTATTCTGGAATGGAAATTATTAATTCCCTTTGATTTTACAAAGATAAACTCATTTACTGTTGCTTTCACTGCAGCTGTGGTTATTTCTATTTTAATACCATCATGTTCATTATCTGTCTTCCCTTTGCCACCATGCTAACACAATCATCTTTACTGAAAAATGAGGGAAAGCACCAAGCATAGCTAGATTATCTTTAATATCCACCCCCACAAGATAGCAGCTCTCTTTCTTCCTTTTTCTGCCACTATTATGTAGCTGAAGAGTGTTTTGCTATTTGCTATTTCTTCTGTAAAGTCCAGCTCAGCTTGGCTTTGGAAGTTCTCACTTTATCTCCAAACCTCTTGACCTCTGAGATAGTGTTGATCAGACAACTGGGAAGGAAAAGGTGCAAGGGGGGAAGGTGTCTCTTGCATATTCCTAATGGTGTGGCATACATACCCTTTATTTTAGAGACACACCCTTCAATTTCTTCTCTTTTTTTGATGTACAGATTCCTGGCAGTGTTAGCACCATTAGTTTCAAAGAAATTTAGAATTTCTTTATATATTTATATCTGCAAGTTTCTCCTACTCGCCATTTCCCTCAGTTATGAAATTTTGCTCTTTTGGGGAAAAAAAAAAGAAAACAAAAACCACTTAGCAACTTTTTTATTTCCTCAAGAAACATAAAAGGAAGATATCTGTGATCACTCTGTTGAAGGTTATTTAGTGTTATCAGCCTTCCATACTGCCCTCATTGCTTACTGAGAAATTCTAAAAATTCCAAAACATCCCCATAAAAAAACAGAACAATGTAACACATCTTATTAATACATTAGCTACTTGATGAAGATTGTCAGCTACCACATGAAAACATCTACGATGATTACTAATAGGCTGTGTTCTCCAATATCCATTTGAATAGTTAAAAACCCCCACGATGGTAACATTTCCACAGACTTCTGGAATGTCTACCCTTCCCTTCTCACAGCAGGACTCCAGCAATCCATTACAGAAGTCCAGCGCTAGCCCAGGGAAACCACCTTTGCAGACCTTTAAATTTTTTTTTTTTTTTTTTTTTTACATATATAACCCACCCTTTCAAGTTATTATATCATTAATACTCAGTAGTATGCCAGCAGGTCTCTAGTTTGAGTTCTCTTTCCCCACTAGCATATAACATTCAAGCCCATATTTCCAGTCATGAATTCACCTGATTCAAGTTCTGCACAGTTGCTCCTACTTCTTCCTTTTTCTTGCACAGGTTTTTGGCAGGTTTATATCCATGTTTCAGCTTTTCCTCATGGACAACACTCAGCCACTGAACAGATCAAGCACAATCCTAGCTTCAATGTGTGTCATCAACAATTTACTTTCTCAGCAGCTTAGAGTTTTCTTTGCTAACCAAATTACTATTAACATTTCTATGCCCACTGTACTATCCTCATTTTCCCCATTTTACTCTCTTGCCCTAATTTTATATATATATATCCCCTGTACCTTTTAGATATGAGTTTCCCCCAATCTTCTCCTCTCATTTCTCAGCTTAAATTCCTTCTTCCAGATGTGGAAGCACCAACTTGAGGCCAGTTTCTCAGTTAGACAAGAAGAGTGCATCTTTAGATGTCTCTTTCATCCAACTGCACAGTAATGGCTGGTGCTTCAAAACGCATCCCTTGTAGTGTTACGAGTTATGTGCTGATCACCATTGCTCCATCATGTATCCACTCTTATCTCACTGGAACATAAAGGAAATTTCCAAACATCTTAAAGACATTTTAAAGCAGAAACACATTCTACCACTGACCTAATGTTCCTTGCTTCTACATGCGTGCCATATGATCAGCAGACTGTTTCCAAAATGAAAGTCTCTGGCATAGTCCTGCAGAAAGACCAGGTTAACCAGGAAGTTAACTAACAAGGCCAGCACTACATTCACAATAATAAGCCAAATCTTGTGTCATTACATTTCCTCAGCTAACCATGGATTCATATGAAGAGGGCATGGCTCCCCTTGAACTCTTCCTCAATCTGTTCAGATTATACTGGAACTTTGGAGAAAGAATTATTCAGCCACAGCCTTCCCTATAGCCAAACAGGTTGTGAGAGAAGCCCTGGCTGTCTTTTCCCCTTATCAGCCAGATGAATTGGAGAATGCTATGGAAGTAGGGAGGGCAATTATTTTCTTCCCAAGAACACAGAAAAACATGTTATTCCTCAATCTCAGTCTGCTCTTTTCCTGGTGAAATACAGCCCTGGGCTGCATCTTATCAACAAGACAATTACATGTCCCTATGTATGATTTCATTATATATCTTTGGTATAAACTGTTATGGTTAGAAGGCTTCCTAGAAGATACAGACCCTAGAGGATGCAAAGGACAAATGCATGAAGTTATGCACTGCACTTAACATCTCTTGAAAGCAAGGCTTTCAATGCAAACCCACTTCCATGGATGCAAACCAGAGATAAGTTGCTATGGTTTAATTGATTATAGCCATAATCCTTCATGGGAGTGCTTATTCTCATTCAGTGTTCAGACTAATTTTGTTTGTGTAGAGCCAAAACAGAAGAAAGTTGATGCCATATTTGTCATGCACCAAGCACAGACCAGCCCGAATATAGCTAAGCCACTCCACAAAAAGTGATGTAGGGGAAGAGAAGTCCTAACGTGAGTTCAGGTATGACAGATCCGTAGCCTGGTTCTAGTGGCACACAATACCTACGCCACAGATGTACTCCCCGCTCTGCGTTTTCCTACCACTAGGACAAGAGCATTAGAGTGAGAAGGAATTGGTCTATTTTTAACAATAACTATTTAAAACAGAAAGAAACACAAACCTTCCCAACACCACCAGTAGCTAACACTCTGTGGTGTAGGGTGTTGGCCTACTAGTGGCAAAGGAAGGAAAAAAAAATAAGAGAGACTGTTTTAAAAAGCAAAGGAGGTAAAACTTCCAGAAAGCAGGTTGTCCTCAGCAGATGGATCCCATGGGTCAGACAGCTCAGGAAGGGTAGGCACAGCCCTTCACCCACAGGATAAAGCAAAGGTAACTAATACACTGAAACTGTGCTTCAAAATAATAGTTCAACAAGTTAAAAAAAGAGACACGATTGTGAGATGTTAGTTAACAAAGGACAGAGAAAATATTCACATGCTCTAAAGCTGGTCCTGGGCAACAATTTAGATTCAGAACACAAGCAGGCAAACTCTGATTTAGCATGTAATTAAGAAATCCTCTCTGAATTATGCAACTTTCATTCACTTCTTCAGAAGATACGAGAACACTGCAATCACTTGCCAAGTTTGATCCCAACATGCCATGGGGCAAATGGAGACCCTAAACTGTCATATTCCATTTAAATCATATGTAGGCTAAAGTGAGTGCGATTGCTCGGTATATTAAATTACTACTAGTGTGTTGATATTTCCTCACGAACAATCTATGGCTCTGAATTATTTATTGAGGAGGAAGTGGCTTTTGAAGTGAACATTATTTCTCTCTCAGAGCTAATGCTTGAATATGATAAAAATAGTTGCCAAGAGAAAAAGGAAATGAAAAAAGATATTTCCATGACTGACGGCTCCCAGATTTTACCTGACTCCTTCACGCATTTCTTCTCCTTGTGAAGTCTATATGCTAAAATGATGTTCACCGAAAAAAAAAAAAAAAAGACGTGGGACAGCCTGTGTCAGGAAATTGCTTGCAACAAATCACAGCTACGTACACATTCAGTGATGGCAATCAATAGGCGTCCTAGACTATTCCCATGGCTTTGTGCTTCCTTGCCTCTAGAATCCAATACTGCTCACAGAAATGCAGCTTCAAGGGAGCCGCAGAGCAGCCTTCCTCTGGCATCACAGAATCAAAGAGCTTTGGGTTGTAGTGGAGATGAAGGACACTTAACTGAGCCTGGAGTGACAGTAGGAACAGGGAGAAGGACCCAATTCTCCCACTGGTCCTTGAAGTTCTCAGACACATTTTTCAAACCCTCACCCCCTCAATAGGAGTCTTCACAGGTTTCTGAGGATGGAGAAGTGAAAACCCAGATGAAGCAGTGGCAGACTCCCACATAATAAGATAAATCCAGTGTGACACATTCTGCATTATGACCAAATTAGAATTTAGTTGGTCAAAGAGGTATTCTCACAATAAAATGCACTCTTGAGTGACAGCTGCAATATCTGAACGCAAAACAATTACTTGAAATAAACGTAAATAATCCTTCTGTCTTCCTTTCTCCTTCCTCACAACTATTAAGGTTGCTATTCATGAAGAATTCTCCAAAGAATGATTTATGGCATGCCATTGGAAGACATATTTCTATCGTATTTCTATTGTTTATTTATTTGCAAATAGTTTATATACACTAGACATGGATCAAATCTTTCTGTAAATTTTCTGTGAACAGATTTGAATGTTGAGTTTATTCTTATTTCAAGGTTATTCTTCAGTTTTCAAAGTGCGGAAGTTAATTTCTTTAATAACCAATCCTTTGTGTCTACTAATTAGAAATATCCAAAACAATTTGCTATTTAAATCATATGTCATTCCTTCTGATCCTTGATTGGATGAGTAATGAAATTAAGTAAGACCCATATGAATTCTGAATATTACTACTGAATATGTAATTAAGGTTTTGATTAATATTCTGGCACTCAGGCTTAAAATACACCTTCCATAAGTATTTGCACGAATAAAGCTCAAGCTCAAAAAATCAGTACAAGTCATTAACACAGTCAAACTGAATTCATAAATGAACTTCAAAAGAATATTTGTAAGGTTTTTTTATAATGATGGTTATGAACAGTGTCCTTTTAAGTTGGACTCCTATATTAGTGCTAGCTGTCAAATAAAGCTACTGGCCATCTTTCCTCCTTAGGTGCTGGTATAAAATTAAAAATTAGGGATATAGGTTTTGCTGAGGTGTTGAAAACATCCTGTGTTAATACAAGTTGATAATTTAAACTCTAATTGTTTCAAAGCTCAATGAATCATTTTACGGAAATTTGAAATCCTTTAAGACATAGCAATATATAAAAAAAAAATGAAATATTATACTTTTTCTTGTAATACACTTCTATTTCTTACTTAGAGTATCCATTAGGAACATTTTTTATGTCATTACTGAAATATAGTTAATTCAGCTGACAGTCAACATTTTTCAAAATGTTCTTCCCATCCAATACTTTCTGCACTTAAAGAAAGCCAGAGTACCTGATATTTAATAAACAGAAAGGTATGGATATATCATTTCATTTTCTGTTACAGAAATCTGTCATTTGTAAAGCTTGGCAAATAACGTTGATAACAACTTATTAATAAGAATTCTGCAGCAGTAGGATATATCACAAGTCTGGTACCCGTCCTATTAAAAGATGTTAGCCCTGTAGAAAAGTTCTGGCTCTTATCACAGAAGGGGTTGGCTCCCTTGTGAGAATCCACACACTGTGTAATAAAGAGATGGGCAGTGTAGGAATAGCTAGGTTCAAGGAACCTGAGTCCAGCTCTGGAATTTACTTTGAGATGAGTTAGGAAAGGCACCTGCTCAAAAACACCACTCTATTTTGAACATGCTCTTAAACCACAAGCAGTAGCAACTCCTCGTTACTTGTATTACAAAAGTATCTCAAAACCTCCACATAATACCAGCCTCCGGCTGTGCTAGGAAGTTTTCAAAGGAATGGAAAGAAATCCTGCTCCCAAACAGCTTACCACCTTACCAACACGGTTGAGGCTGGAAACTGTTAATACGTTTCACTGGAAGAGGAAAGGAGACACAAAGATTAAAGACCTGCTGTGGGCTATCTGAAGCAAGTCCCACATGAAGAATCTCCCATGGCCTAAATCACAAGTTGGTCACGAGACAGTATTCTCCCTCTAGAGGGGCTATAATTTTACACTGATGAATGTAAAACCCCCACAAACTCACAAAACAAGCCCAAATTCTCAGTCTACCTCACAGCATCTGAGCAACAGATCCTACCTGGAAAGGGAACAGGCCCATTTCAACTAAAGCCTTCTCAGCTCCTGGCCTTTTATGCTCTGCTTATCCAAAACCACCAGTAGGCTTTACAAAGGGCTGAGCCAGCCTCTTCAGAGACAAACTTAGGGACTGATGGTGGGGTGGCTTGTTTTGAACCCTTCACTAGTTTTCTCAGCAGCCCTCTTAATTTAATCCAGCCACGCAGGTAACACACCCAATAATTAATTAATTCTCTACCTCAATTGGATCATTAATGGAGTAGCTCTGCCACAGAAGTGACACAAACAGAATGAAGACAGGTTATAGAAAAACGTGCATCTCCAAACTTTTATTTTTTAGGTACAGGAAAAATAATGAATGGCATACTTAAGTACCAAACACAGCCCTTAGTTCAGTAAGGTAATTTTCAGACTCTGTTATCATGAGTTCTTAATTAACCTATGTGGTAAAAATTCCTAACAAATGGTTGTTGACTGTAAATGCAATGCCTCCTTCTGACACATGCATTAATGCACTATCATAAAAGTTCAAAGCCATTATTATTGAGTTGTCTCAGCCACATTAATTATCCTCTGCACTGTATTTGGCTTCACTTGGGTAAATCTTCTTTAATTGCCCAGTCTTTACTTAAAGAACATCTTTGTTTAATATACTATGAACTCTGTTTACATTTATGCTTTTTCCAATAATTCTGTGTTGAACGTAGTTTCCACCATTACTACTGGAAATGTTCTACACTCAGTTCATTTGTCTACTCTCAGCCATACATGTCACTGCTTTTGAAGCTGAAACGTCCCATGCTTAGAAGCTTTGGGCTGAAGTTGATTCTAGCACCTCCACTACGTTTTAAAAAATTCCTAACCCTTGTTACCATTTTTCTTCCACAGCATGTTGGATCCAGTTTACAAAGCAAACTAACAGATAAGGTAAACAGCACAAGAGAGGAGGTGATGAGCTAACTTAAAGCAGTAAAAGTGGGTAGGTGAAGGAAACAGGGTAAAGGACAGAACTTTTTAAGCTGTGTAGCATATTATGGCATAACAAGCATAAATCCTTGAGGAAAGAATTCCTTAAAATATTAAAATTTTGCTTTAACGTCCCATTGATGTCCATTATGGAGAGATGTTCATGTTTTCAGCGTTTAACTTAAAACCTGTTTTGACAGGCACATTGAAATGATAATTTGTTTTGAATTGTTTCCACCTAGATCATTTTCTGCCTGAGTATCTTAAAATATTTTACAAAAATTAAGCTTCATAACAACCATATAACAGCTAGAATGCAAATACGTACCAAATAACTAAAGGATAACATTTTCAGAAGTATGCACCAATTTTCACTGTTCAAGTTGAGCCATTTTAAATCTCCTTCCCCTTTCAAGAAAAAAACTAAAATGGTTATAAGCCCCACTCGAATGACAGTAAAAGAGAGATGTAGTTCTTCATTTCTGAAACTCAGACAGGTAAAAAAAGGCAACGAAAATTAAGCATACTGAAAACTTGGGCTCCACTTGCTGTGGAGCTTGTGGTGAGTTGGGAGACAAGAAGTTGGGACATGAAGATAAAGATTTCCTGGGGTTTTATTTCAGCCACAAAACTGTGCTGCTTACATTGATAAAAATCAACTACAAAAATGTTATCAGGAAATGAATTCAGAGCAAAAACCGGGCACTCAAGCGTTTTTTAAATTTCTGTCTAATTTACTGTTGCACAAGACAGCAGAGGAAAAAGGTAAAACAGCTACTGAGTGACACATCAAAAACGCCCTTCCTCTTTCTTTTTTTCTAAGGCTGACTACATATGACAGAAATGTTGACAAAAAAAATGAATAAACCAATCTTTCAGCCAATTCAGATCATCTAGAGCCACTCCCATAAGCTAAGTAGGTATTTCCATGTAGATACGTATTACGGTCCTGGTTGCGGTTATACTACAGATGAAGGATGAGTGTTTATAAACAGAAATACTGGCGGTGAACTTTTAGCATAAGAGAGAGAGAGAAGGTTAAAAGGTGGGCAACAAAATTTAATTAAGCAGTAAAAAAGACAGACAGGGAAATCTGTATTTGGTCCCATTTGAGGGCCCTAAGTATTAGGTCTTCTTCTCTGGCTTCACGAACATGACATTTCTGTCAGCATGATGACGTAGCTCCAGCAGGAAGGACAGTAAATGTCCCCATCCAGTCTCGCCTCAGCCTCAGTGCGGAAAGGACTCTGGGAGCCAGGATCTGAGCCCTCATAGCTGGAAGGGGCAGTGGGCTCCGATCTCCTAAAACCTAAGCAAATACTCTAATCACACGGGACATTTCTCCAGTACTGTAAAACAAGGCACATTCAGTAATTCTTGTCGGGGATCTAAGCTCATCATTGCTCATAAAGCAGGTTTAAACAATGCTTGCCAACTAGATTCACTAAGGGATTTTGGTGCCACTCCAGCCTAGTTTCTGGTATGCAATGGGCTTAAAAAAGAAATAGGAACTCAGGCTGTGTGTGCTGGGCAGGTTCTGGACACAGCCAAAACACAGAAACACAAGCCTCTAGAACGCTTTCAAGTTGAACATTATGGTCTGTTATGTTTAAGTTCCTCAGGAAACTTCCTAACAAGGCTGTTGAGTGAATTTTCTAGATCATATTTTCAGGTCTATATGCCTGAAGAACATCTAAATTCTGCTTGGTGGAGCGAAGTCCTATTTTAGATCTGGCTCACATATAAAGTGAGCATATAAAGATTAGGGTTGAAGAAAAATAAGAAGAGACACAACTCCACCCATACCCCTCTTTAAGATAAAAAAGATTACACATTTGTAACGACAAAGCTTATCGTTCCACACTAGCCGCTATTAAACCATGAAAGTATCAGCACAGTGGCTTTTTGTTGTGTTCTATGCATGTATAGATCCCTCTATAGAGAACTGAAGTCTAGTGCTTGATATTACAAGGTACTTTCCTTGGACCTGCTGGAACAAATCTACTGATCCTATGCACGACACATGGCAAAACATCACTCAAAGAAGTTGACAGGATCCTAGAATAGATCAGATGTTTACATGAAAACATCCCATTAAAGTGAGTAATGTTGAAAACTGTGGCACCGCTAACCTTCATTCTTAAGGGCAGAAATCAATCTGGTATATAGCAGCTGATGGAGACAACCTTCCATCTGTAGGTTAATTCACTTTTTATTCATGCTAAAACATCTGCATCTTTCGCTGAAGCAGCTGGTACTGGTCCTTGGTACATTAGTCTTGCCTAAGTCACACCTTCCAATTTTAGAAGAACAAGAAGTTACTTTTGTTGTCACATCATTGACTGCCAAACTTCCTTTGAAACCACCCCACAAAACAGTCTCGCTCCATTTGCTCCAACTCGTGGTATCAAACCATTTGTAACTGATAGCCTTAACCACCCCCCCTGATTATCCCTGCCAATCAAAAAGATTCATATGGCTCACCATGCAAATCTTATACCATGAACATGCTGAACAGCACAAGCATGTAGTCAAAGGAAAAGTAATGGAAATAATAACATAGTATAGCAATTATTTTATCTTGGGGGAAAAAAATACATTATTACCCATTTCAGCCATTCAGGGAGGGAAACAGAGTGAGAGGGAGAGTGGTAAGAAACCACTTCAGCAATCAGAGACCACAGGCAGATGATAATTCAAGTTATGGTTGTCAGGAAATTCAGGTAAAATCTCTTGGAAAAGTATATATCCAAGACCTATTATTTTTTAATTCTAAAATTTATTAAAAGATACTTAGGAGTACTCCCTCCCCTACAAACTGATGTCAAACTGATACCGCGCGTTTGTATTTATCATTGTTCAGATGACTACTCACTGCAATCAGAGTTTATCTAACACTGTCTCTGTGTATCTAACATTTTTGCTGTGAGTGTGCCCAGACATACAACTCTTCTTTTTTCCTGCCTCCTTCTCCAGTCTCTCAAGCAGTCACTTAGAAAATTATTCAAATAATCTCTCTTTGGTCAGCGGCTGAAGGGAAATAAGCTGGAGTTTTAGGTACACAGCGTACAAGGATTAACTGGTATTCCTGTGCCTTTTCATAACCTGCTTCCTTTTATATGTTCCCTCAATTCTCCCTCATGTTCTCTTTTATATCAGCCTCCTTTCATTTTAAAAATCAAACAAATCATAACAGTTCTTTTTACAGCCTGTTTGCCACTTCCACGCCTATATGCCTGCTTGACACAATGTATACAACTGACAGCTGTGCTAAAATGGACAAAAATGGCACCACTTCGTAAACATATTTTAGCAACCACAAATTTCTACCGTACTTTGAAATGCAAGCAAAAGAGCTATTGATTTTGTCTGTGCCTGATAAATTCCTCCCAAACAACCTGTTTACTGAAACTGTAAGTCACTGTTGTGATTAATCTGCTATGTATTAAAAGCTACTTAATTGGAACAGAGAGATGGCAGAACGAGCTAATACTGTTATAAGTGACATAGGAATCAATTTCATTTTAATTTTAATAGAACTTTTGTATCTTTGTAGCCAAGTCAGTCCTTATGGACAAATATTAAGGACTCAGCCAGCTGAGAGGGAGCGTCTCTTCCGGACAAGGTAAAGTCTGATGTAAATAACCTGAAGATATGGAGCAGGATAACTGAAGCTATAGATCACGCTGTGATGTTACACTCTCTTGCTTTCCCACAGGAGATTTGGACATGCAAACTGACCCTTCAGCACTAAATACTTTCCCTGATGTAAGTAACATAGAAATTTTAGCAAGAACCTTCTGCAAGATGACACCACCTAGAAACAAATAATATAACGTGAAACATTTCTTTGAATTCATGGTAAATACGTATAGTCATTCCGGCATGGCATCGGAGAACTCTGGAATAAGAGCTATACACGGTGACACAAAATCCTCTGAAACACAAACCTTTAAACTCTTCTAGATTTTCCACGGTTTTGGAAAAAGCCAAATATAAATTCTTCCCATATATAAGTTTCTAGAAAGCATTCTGCGTATAAAATATTAGCTCTCCTACTAAGCCAATTGAGTGATCAGAAAGTTTAGTGCTTAAGCAGTACTTTGAAAATCTGAACACTTACATAACTGATAAATATTCTCGATAGAGAGAACCCTTGTTAATTATTAAAGTACAGTATCCTTCTTCTAAAGTACATCAGCATCTTCTACATGTAGCTTAGGTTATTAGAATAAACTGAATACCAAATCTGATTTGTATGCAGACTTGTAAGAGATTTTTAAGAACATAGTAAAGATTCACTTTTGTGTTTCAAAAAAAATTATGAAAGGCACAGCCTTCCTCTGCATATCACTGTCTTCAGAAAAAAATAAAGAAAAAAACCCTGAATATTTATTCTGCTGAATGTATTAGCAAAAGTTTAAAAGTAGTTAAGCCACCTACAGGATGGGCTGCCCCTTCTCATCCTGCTTTCTGAGGGGGAAAAAATGAAAACTTTAATTCATATTTCTGACAGTCTATCACCTTTGCTAAGTCGTAAAGACACAGCAAGCAAAATAGTTAGCCAGTAGGACTTTAACTCGAGCACTGCAGTAACTCAATAAAAGAAATACGGTATCGCTGAGTGGTAGCATTTCGCTACACTAAGAGACAGATGGGGAGGATATGCAATAATCTTGTCTAGGAAACGGCTATGACTCATAAATTTGGACTCAATGTGACAAATTATCTGACAGATTTCAAAACAGTGAGAAAAACTGGTGTCAGATTGAGATATTATCACATCTCAGTGTGAAGTCCAACGGCAGCTGGAATTATTGACCACCTAACTACACTGAACTCCTACGCTACTACTCAACAAAAGTGTCAAAACTACTATGTAGAGCAAAACTGCGAAAACAAATGAACCTATTTAAGGATGGAGTTGAGCGGATTTAAAGACTGGTGATGTTTTTCTTCATTTCAACTACCTTGCTCGCAGTTCCAGCTTAGGGGCCCAGTCATGCTTAATAGTGAGCACCTGAGGAAGTCGTAGGACTTCTCATACACAGTGCAGATGGCATTTCCCTTTTTGTTTTTTTAAATTGCAAGAGCCTCAGCTGATTGCAGAGGTGAAGCTATGAATGCAGGCAACGAAATTTCTTTGGTGGATGATCCAGTCCTGTGAAAAATGCTTCCACAGGGCACCACAGAGACTGCAACTCACACTGCTTCCAGAATCCAGCATCACCTCCACAACGCTCATCCAACTTTTTTTTTTTCCCCGAATAAGAACCGGGAAGGAGAAGGAAGAGAATGGTTTCTTAGCATTACACATAAACAGATATAGGTAAATCATAGCATCACCTCTCAGGGAACCAGACCCACTTTGGAACAGACACCTGCCCCGGACAAGAGCCACCTGGAAGGGCCAGCGATTAACCCGGCGTTTCCTCCTCCTTCTCTAAGTGGGTTCCCACACAGCTAGCAAATCTCAGCCAAAACCCCTCCCTCTGTTGAGAGGGATGTACTTGATCATCTCACTATCATCTCAGCGACCCAAAAATAATTTTAAAGGGTAATTTCCAGTCCTCTTCTTTCCAGTGATTCACCCTTCCTCTGGCCTTGCTGACTACAGAAACTTGACAGTTCCCTTTCAGGCACTTTGACTGCAGCCTTGCAGACAAAATGACAGACGCCATGGGAACCTCCAAGCACTCCGAGCACCAAGGCAGCCTGCTCACACCCTTCCCCTATGAGGCACAACACTTGTCCTGGGGAGTTACTTCTTGCTTTCCAGACTCCACAAAATGGGCACTATCAAGTCCTCCAGCCTCCTGCTCTCCCCCACGCAGTTTCCCACAACCCATGCTCCCCCCAGGGCTGGCCCTCAGGACCCGTTTAGGGGATCTTTGGTCCTGCTAGCCCAAAGGAATCTCATCCAGAGAAAAAGTTTTCAAGGAAATGAACTAGCTCCACAGATGCCAAGAGAACGCTATTATCTCTTACATCCAGTCACCACGTCCTGCTATCCACTGCGAAATCGAAAGCCAGAGCTAAGCCGGGGCAGCTTAGTGAACCAAAGGGATGCTCAAGGGCAGTGGTTACACACTGGCGTGCCAGGCTCCAAGGGCAATAGTTTATCTGAATCCTACTGGCCCATATACCTCTACATAGTCCTTATAGACTATAAATTAAAGCATCCACTTCCCTTATTTTTCTTTCAATGGAACACAAAGACCCCGTGCATTACATCCTTCTTGTACTCCCCAGAGTCCGCTAATAAAAAGCCGTGTCTCTCACAGCACCTCCTTGGGAGAACTGGGCTCCATAGTGTGGCTTCCATGCCCATATATTGGTAAAAAGCAGAACACACTGGAAGTATGGATAAGGAAACCTATCTGTATCTATCCCTGAAGGCAGAATCTCATCAGTGATCATATTTTAATATGAAATTAGCTGCCAACAAAGGCCTAGTATCCGTACTTAGCTGTGGCAAGCAACTCCTCAGAGACTTCCCTGGAATTTTAACTGACGGACAGTGTTATCAGGAAGTCTGTGAACATCCAACTGCCTCAAAAAAAATATTTATATGCTTATTCTTCAAAATGGAAAAATTCAGTTTTCTAAAATTTGTGTGAAATAAAAGTTATACCAATTTCAATAGAAAAAAAAGATACATTTTTATTCAGAACCGATCAGCAGCTTAGCTGCTCCTGCAGCTCCTCTTCTTTACACTCTAGGAAAAAATCGTTTTAGTAATTTTAAATTGCCTATTTCCAGCATTGCTCCATGCCACATTAAAGACCTCATTCATTTCCCATTAGCACATTTTAGTTAAAATTAACACATAATCATTTTCAATGATCTGGCTTTCAATATATTTGTAAACAAAAATTAATCTCAAATGTAAGACAAGGAAAAGCTTTGGAATTGTTAAAAATCATCCTGACAGAACTAATCACTAAACCCACATTTTTTAGCTTTTTTTTTTTTTAATCCAACAACACTGGGATTGCCAGTTGTACCCCCAGTTCCTCAGGATGGCTTCCTTAAATAAGCAATTGACACAATTCCCCCCAAAACCTTTGGCAATGTGACAAATAAAGGGAAACTGAAGACCTCAAGAATCAATTCAACACTTTAAGAGCAGACAGGGGACAGCGAACGCCAAATGAAATCAGAATGAGCACCAATCTCGGTACAAGGCAAACCTCTCTTCTCGTACACTGGTATCCTTGCCCATACACAAAACTACCAAACACCAAAACCTCAGTTCTCATACCCAGAGCTCCTTGTTGACAGAGAAACGACAGAAATAGTACAGCAATTTTTGCTTGTGCAGGATTCAATACAGTAAGTAACAGAAAATGTAAATATAGGGATAGGAAAGATTTAACCAGGGCCGAAAGAAAAAGAGAAGGAAAAACTGGAAGCTGAGAGAAGACACAGAGATAGAGACACAGAATGAAGGGTAACACAGGTTTTGTCAACTGTGGGGACGGTACTCCCAGCGAGCCTGCACTGTGGTGGTAACGCAGCCGGCACGGTCTGTTTAGCTGCGTCAAAGAAGGAGTTAGTCTCCAAACACATGCAACTGGAAAACGCTTTAGATCATCCTTCAGCCTAAATGCTCAGGAGCTGTTTGCTCAGGCCAGTGCAGATGTTACACTGTGGAGCAGAAGTTTTGGACTATGAAGGGTGAGTGCTCCATTTTCCAGAAAATGATAATTATTTTCCACAGATCATGTTAGTTCTGACTCCATGCTTATGTATAGAGTTTCTCAGGGGTTGATGTGACCTCCCCTTTTTGGTGCTGATTATTAGTTTTAGATGACTCCAAAGGCTCTCCCTTATGAGGAATATACCTAGGGAATTAAAAGTCACTTTAATCAATTATGAAGTGCTGATATGCAAGACTGCATACAACTGACCATGTAATTTGTACATTTGTGGAAAACTGCAAATAAATATTACTAAGTTACTGACAGACAAACAATTCTATGGCTCTGTTTCACTGAAATAAAAAAAGCATAACAGGCTAAAACATAAATAATGTCCTAACACTCCTCATCAATTTAATATTCCGGTAGTCCTATGCTACTGCACATAAAACATGAAGAAAAGCTACATACGACCAAAAGAGGCTCAGCTAGCTCTAAATATAGAGGGCTAGGTGCTCTTGCAAAGGGCAAATCTTACATTAAAAGACATTGTGCTGGAGAGCTCTAAATCCCAGCCACCTCATCTGACAGAAGTGCTGCACAACATTGGATCGCACCCTGCTCCACCCAAAGCCCTGCTCTTTGTGTTTTCCAATACAGAGTCATGACACCAGACTTTGTAAAACTCTCTTCTGTGTCACTCAGCATGATACACCCTGTTTATCTTCTATATGGATGAGTATCAACATGAATTTCTATGTACAATTTGAGCCATTGTACCTACTCTTCTGTCTCTGCAGGATCGGGACTAAATAGTACATAAAACCATCTCATTCAGAAAATCCCAAATTTAACTTGTGTTCAGCCGTGGAGATAGAGCATACAGGAACATACAAGCATACAAGATCCAGAACAAAGCATCAGGTTTTGTTCAAAATTCTGCTTCCCTCTCAAGTTGTGTCATAGTTAATGTCGAGCACACTTGTAACTTGGAGTTAGTTTCACAAGTTTAGAAAATTGTATTAGTTGTAATAAACCAAAAAATCTGGAAAGTGAAAGATAGTTATGGCATACCAAGATCTTCGGTCTATTATCTAGCAGCATTCTTCGATGCTTAAAGCCACAAGCAGAACTGAGCTGTACTGGATCCTGCACTAATAGAGAGCAAAAGACAGTCCCTCTCCAAAAGGGTGGGACAGAGATTAAAAACGCCAGAGTTAGAAATTTAGAGTAACAACGAATTAAACTCTCTAATGAAATAATTGTGAAAAACTAGTGTTTCCAGAACAGAAACATGACAGAATTCCTTTCCACCCATCAGACAAGAAACCCCAAAAGTATTTTCAGCTGTTGCTTTAGTGTGCTGCCCCACTGGATGACCTTCTTCAACACAGCATCTATTTGCCACGATTTTTGTGGAAATTTTAACTCCTTATACACTATGTATTCTGAACTCTACACTTGTCAGGCAGCACTAAATGTATTTTGCCTCCGTACAAACCTTTCCTGGAAATGTGCTTAAAATAAAGGAAAACACTACTTTTGCAAACTATGATGTCACCTCCCTTTTCAGTAAGTGCCTTCCACGACCTACTTCAGCACATCCTTTCCGTAACGCACATTACGTCGCTTGCGAATGTTTTTGAGAGCGGCTACTCAAAAGTTTGATTTAGAAGACATTCCTTTACTAATCACATGTATAGAAAAGGCATACGCATAGCAAGGAGAAGATTGCACGCAGCATATTTACATATAAATACCACAACACAGCAACGGGGTGTTCATTAACCGTTTCTGGAAAGAAACTCTTCGCTGTCACTGAAGTTCCCCGCTGGCGGCAACGCTGTCCCGGCCACATGTGAGGAGACCGGGAGACGCACATTATCGGGATATTCCCCTTTTCCCCCGCCTGTTCCCCTTCTTTACTTGGCCCCGGCACATCTTTCCCAGGAAGTCCAGGGCACCCCGCGCCAGCCGGGCGCTCCCG
>NW_009206063.1:2215-16743 GCF_000690835.1 Fulmarus glacialis | reverse complement strand
TGAGGAAAATATTTTTTCTCTGGAAGCATTTCAGTGGCATAGTCAGCCCATTGCTAGGCTACCTACAGAACACGGAGAGTCGTGCCAAGTCTGTGCCTCTGCGCTGAACAAACCAGAAGGCAGGGTACGCTGATACTTGATGCTTAAGTTCCCCCCGTGAAGGAAGTATACCACAGGACTTATCTGCCCAGATAGATGCGCCATGCTGAGCCATGTGCTATGTTCTTACTTGTGTGAGGCACTGAGCCCGTTCAGTCCACAGGCTATGCTTCTGGCACCTTTTCAGCTTCATCCTCCGGTTCTGGAACCAAGTCTTCACCTGGGTGGGGAAGGGAGAGCAGAGAAAAGATCAGCAAAGGAGAGGGAAGAGCAAATGTTATCAGATTTACAAGCAGCAAAGAGTGACCAGATGGCATAGATATATGGGCAGCAGCAGATAAAGCCCTTTAAGAGCTCCCTGGGGTTGCTGCCAAGGGGAGATGTCTGTCTAGCAGCCTCAGCAGGTGGCTAGTGCATCTGCATGGTGGGGGGAGGGAGCAGCATTACGGCCACAGGACAGTTATAGCTGTGACAAATCGACTCATTTCAATCATGGAGATGAATAACTGGTACAAATTAGACCCACCCAGGTCTCTACAAGCCTCCTGCGCTACAGGCAAACTTGTAAGACACTGTTTCTGCACGTTTGTGAGAGGAGAGGGGAGGGGCTTGCTCCTTGCACCCAGCAGCTCCCAAATTCAAAGCTCCTTCCTGGGGTGAATTCCAGAGCCGTTTCCCCCCAGGGCTGTGTCTGCGCTGTGAGAGCAGCCTTTGCAGGGATGTGGATTGAAGGAAAGAACTGATCGCCCCACCCGTCTTGTTCCTGACAGAACCAGTTCAGTGTGTGTGTGTGTATGTGTGCACCTGCAATGCACATGCAACTTTTTTAGTCCCAGGGCATCCCCGGACATCCAGGCCATCATGCCGAGCTCTGAGATCCAAATTCCAGGCAGATTTTGGACTTGTAACTGCAAGCACTTGTGCCCCATTGCCCAGCCCCCTCTGATTACGGAAAGCATCATTTGAGCCAGCACCAGTTCACTACACGCAACCTACCTGGAGATCAGCAGAGGCCCTGAAGGGCTGCGACGTATGAACCTAGCAGTACCCACATGGAGGGGGGAGCAGGTGTCAAGCAGCCAGGCAGTGCTGAGTGCGGGACGTTATTAGATATTGGACAAGATCAGCCCTGGGAAACGTTAGCAATAGCTTTCAGCACGTTGCAGCCCTGGGATTCAGAGAACTGATGCATGCCAGGGTTTCTGTGAAGTTCACCAGTGCATGGAAAAAGTCTGTGAAGTTCTGTCAAGCCCAGGGTAGAGGCTGTTTATGGTAAACAACATATTCATCACTGCGTTTGCAATTCTACTACAAGCATTGGCAACAGTACCCTTAACTGACCCCTCACTGGGGAGGCCCCAATGAGGTGCCACCGACTCTCGGTCCCCCAGAAGCGCTTCTGATCTCTGGGCATGAAAAGGCAGGGGAGCAACTGTTAGCTGGCACCTTTGCCTCTACTCTCTGCTGGGGACTCATCTCTCTATCCTGTCACTGCCTTATGTGACCATTCAGCCGCTGTGTGGCAGATATACCATGGGTCAAAGTCTCCGTGTTCACCTGCTTGTAGGTGAGCCCCAGGGCAGCAGCCAGCTCCCGGATCTGCTGGGGGCTGAGGTACTTCTGGCTCTGGAACCGCTGGTGCAGGGTTTGCAGCTGCTCCTTGGAGAAAGCTGTCCGGCTCTTGGCCTTCCTCGCCCCCTCCCTGCCATCTTCTCTGCCCTTCCGAGACTTAGCCGTAGGCTGTGGGGATGAGGATGCTGAATGTGGGCTGGTGGCTGAATCTGGTGTGAATTGGCTGAAATTCCCAGAACTGGACGAAGCTGGGGATACTTCTAGAAATAAAAAGGCAATGGGAAAAGGTATAAGACATAATGCACAGCTGTATGGGTATGAGCATGCTCCCTGCCTGCCATAGAGCTCTTTGCCTACCAGACAGGGAGTTTCTTGAAGCAAAGGCTTGTGTCACCCTCCTTCCTTCATGGATCTGTGAACACAGACGAGCCCACTGACGGCAACCAGCTTCCCAGCTCAGCCCTCTGGGATGCCCGCCGCTCCCTTTTGCCAGGTGGAAAAGTCGAGGCAGGGAGGGGAGAATGGCGCACCTTGGCTCACAGCGTTACTATCCTCCTCCAAAAGGGCCCGGTAATATTCCGGCCTCAGTGTGGTGTGAAGAGGCCTGGTCATGACGGCAAGCATAGCTTTGGGTTGGTGACTGGGCTCCCGAAGACTGCCTGCCCAGCAGTCTCAAGGCTCTTGATAGACAGTGGCAAAGCAACCTCCAACCAGAGGGTATGGTGGGGCAGAGCAGTCGGTGCTTACAAAGATGGGGCGGCAGGTCAGTCAGGCCTTGGATACTGGCTCACTCCTGTTTGCCTGTGGCTCCCGCCCCAGACTCTCCCTTCCTGCTCCCCCCTTTTTTGCTGGGGCCCCCTGCCACAGACTATCCCACTGCTGGAAACGTGTAGAGGTGGAGGGACCTATTTGGCTGAGGGGGGCTTCTGGTGAGGGAATAATGAAGGAGAGAAATTTGACATGGAAGTGGGGAGGGAGAGAGGAAAGGTGGATGTGTGCGACAGGTGAGAAGAGCCAGTAATCCTGTACCAGGGACATGGGGGACAAAACTCAAGAGCGCAGAGGAAGGTGTCCAAGCCCCTTCTCATTTGTCCCAGTACATGTCTTAAGGGGTCTCTGCTGAGGACAAAGTTGAGATAAAAATCTAAAGGAAAAACTTCCTAAACAGTCTGGGCTACTAATCCAGACAAAAGCTGCCAAGATGCAGTGTCATTCAGACTGCCTGAATAGGAAAATGCTAACAAGAGAGATTACCCCAGCACCGTTCTGTCAGGTGCCTGGTTGCTGAGACCTCTGTGGGAGGCTGAGACCTTCTCAGGCCAGCCCCGACTGAAGGGCTGTGATGCCAGTCTCCCCCCTTTCCCATAACTGCAATGATAAATCTGTCCATCCCTCCTTCCTCCAGCTGCTCCTCTGCAAACCCTTCCGCATGGTCCATTCCCTCTCCTATTACTGACATTTCAGAAAGGGGTGCAGTGGATGGGGCAGTGCCATTTTCAGTACACACCTTCTGACTACTGAGCCCAACCAATAGCTCACAATATCCTTCCCAGTCACCCTGAGAGCTGTGACTCTGAAGCCCACTGAGACACCCTCCTCAACCTCCCAAATGTATGTCCAATGCAAAGCACTGACGCCTTCCTGAGGAATGGCCCCATTCACCCTACCAAACCCTTCCTTCTTCTGTCCTAAGCTGAGAGGCTACTAAGCAATCATTCAAAAGCCTTGAGGTGTTGTTGGGCCTCAGAAAGGTGGCCATGTCTGCGGTATCTTTTCCTCTGTTACCCTCCTGACAGAGGCACATCTGTCTTTGTGGTGCCTGCCACTCTAGGGTTGCCTGCTCTTGTAGGCCTGCTCTTGGCTATTTCCTATCCCTAGGGGATGGTAACCACCCAGAGCACGGGCTGTGTGGGGAGGCAGGTGTGTAGTGGGGCAGGCTTCTGGTGCTGGGGAGCAGGGCCATGAGGATTACAAAGGGATTCTGCCTACAAGGAGAAAGGGGCTGTCAACAGAAGAGGTGCAAAGGCCTGAGATGTTATGTGCATGGGGGTAGGCTGCAGAGCCTGAGAGGAAGCTGAGCATCTGCGATCTGGATGCACAGGAAGCTAAAATTTCATCTGGGACCGCAGGATGCTTGGCTCCTGCAGGCTGTGCAGTAAAAACCTTATAGGTAGGAAATGAGCATGCTGAGAATGTGGGCTTGGAAAATAGGAAAGTCTTCTCTTAGACAGGAGCCACGGCAAGACACCGTAGAGCTAAAGCTCCCACATGTTCCTGCTCGGCCTGTCATCCCAAACCCCATGTAGTTTACCACCTGCAGCTCGAGCTCAAGACAAAGGTGCTCCCTCTCCCATGAGAAGAGAGTGAAGAAAAGAGGAAGCAAGAAACACAAACAGCAATGCAACAGACATAAACATGAAAACCTAAGACAGACCCACTCCCACAAGCCCTTGACATCTGTAGGCCTTTGCTTCCACGACTGGGCTCTCTCTGTAGAGAGAGGCACCAGAGGAGAGTGTTTGAATATGGGTTTTAAGTCTATATACCAGACCCATTTGGAGGCATGAATGAGTCAATCTGCCTGCTGTCTTTCTGGAGCAGGCAACCTGCAGAGAACCTAAGCCTTTCTCCAAACTACATGCCAAGTAGCCACATGCCAAGTAGCCACCAGTTACTCTGCCCAAGCCTGTAGCTCGCTATAGCATCTGACAGCTTGAAACCGGCACTCCAAAAGCTCACTTTCCTCCCACCCATTAACCGTACAACCGCTGACCATACAATGGGGCTGGGCGAAAACCTGCTTTCATCAGCTATTCTGTTGCCACTCACCGGAGTGGGAGAGGAATGGCAGGAGCAGAAAATGCCACCACGGTAGGGCCTGGGACTTTTTTGGAAAGAGGGAAAGGCAAGGCAACAAGAGCACGGAAAGGAGAGGGAAACAGAGAGAGGAAAATGGAAAACTAAAAGAAGCAGAGAGTTCAACGCTGCATTTAAAGGCAGCACATTTCCCAGCACAGTGATTCAGAGCATGCCTTAGCTCAAGTTTAATGAGCACATGAAGGGCACAAAGAGTTTGTAAGGGGATAAGGGATACCACAAGCAGAATTACCTTCAGGATTTGTTTCTCTCCATAGCACACATGACAGCACTTGACTAAAAGGAGGCCCAGACATTCCTGCCCCGCGAGCCATGAACTTGCATGAGACCATGTTGTCACATTGCCCTTCAGCCCGGAGCACAGACCTACCAGTGCCTGGACTCTGGCAAGCTCTGCTGAGGTTTCGGAAACTGGTTCACAGTCACCAAAGAAAAGTAGCATGGAAAGGTGGTGTGACTGCCCAAGGTCACCCACCCTCCTTGCCAACCACATTGCACTTTGCCCAGCTCACATGTTAGGAAACCAAGGCAGGCAGAGAGAAGAATTTGCTCAAGGTCGTTAAGCGAGTGGGTGACCTGGGACCACAGGTATCCTGGGGATCAGCTCTAGGACTTAGCTGAAACACCTTACCTGCCGTCCGCCTCTTCCCTCCTGCCTCCGGAGACTGACTGGCACTGGTGGCTCCGGCCGGCCCAGCCGAAGCGGGGACATGTCCTGCCTCTTCCTCCGAGTTCCAGTAAAACTCCAGGTACCCCATGCCAGTCCCGCTGGGGTAAGCCTGGTAGGGGGGCAGAGCCAAGTGTGCACACATGGGGGGCAGATGAAGGGGTGGTTCCCCCACCTTCCAATAGATGCCACCTCCACTTGGGGGGCAGGTCTCACCAGCAAGCTGAGGTAGCCCCGAAGTGTAGACAGGGTGTTACCTTTATAGCTGGCTATACCCTGCCTGGGACTGCAATATCCACCATCCTCCGCTCCTTGAGGCTCTTTGTCATGTTAAAGAGGCTGATTGGCGGGGTGGGGACAGAGCAGGGTGGAGGGGGGGAGAGAAAGCCACACATGGCATCAGGGCTAAAATATGTCCCTTCTGAATTCTTCCCATTCTGCAGGTTCCTCAGTCACACCTGAGCAGGGGTATGATCCAGAGCCTCAGGAAACCTCCTGCTTGCTTCTTTGGGCTCAGCTCAAATCGCCCTGTCACAAAATAATCCCATGAGCGCCGATGTCCTGTAGAAGAGAGCTGTTCACTGCATTGGGAGAACAAACCCCAACCAATCTCTACCACATGAGAGTGGATGGGAGGTAGATCTGGTGTTGAGCTGCACAGTACCATGCTGAGGAAGCCCAAGCCCTGGCTCCAGGTTATGGGGAGGGTTCTGAGACCTTTGCTTCGTGGCTTGTGTCACATTGACACCCCTACAAGACCCCCCCACACATGCACACACCCTCCCGACCTGGCAGCACTTCCCACACTCTTGGTGCAGATGTCAGAGACAGAGGAAGAGGGACCTGGGGGCTAGAAACTACATTTTTTTGAAACTGAGAAGGAATTTCCTTCACACAGGCATTTGAGGGAGCCAGCTGAAAATGTATCTGGCCCATCTTCCACCTGTCTGTTCCAGAGCAAGCTCAGAAACACTGGACAAGTCACATGCAATACCAGATCTCATTTTGCAGAGCAGACTCAGAAATCTCAGCTGACTGGTCTACAGAGGGACAATCAGCAGAGACTTTGTCATTATGGAAGTAGGAAAAGATTTAGTGCAGATGAGGTCCACAGCTAACATATTTGCTCCCCCATGGCCTTTCAAAGACACATTTCATTTGCATAGTCTTGGCTGTGGCCTTTGCCAGGCTGTCCCAGGCTGTCTGAAATAAAGAAGATGAAGTATTTCCTTTAAGGTAGGGTTAGCTGATGTTTGCTGACATATGGCCCACCCAAGGGGACAGGCACCTGCAGAGCTGTTCATTAAATAACTAAAGGTAAGTGAGTGAGCCACAGAATTCAGCTACGGGCCTGCAGGTTGGTCTGCTCTATGGGCTTGCTCCAGTTCCTTCCTCTCAGGAGGTTTTGCTCTGCCTGTGTTTAGGAAAATTTTAGTAGTTTCATCTCGAGAGACATTGTGAGTCTCTAGCTAATGTCTGTATTTCTCAATGCACAGAGATAAGCCGCAGAGTTAATTCAAATATTTCTTGCTAGAACCAGCCCTGCCTTGGCACCAGGACATGTGCGTGTCTCATGTCAGAAGCTCAGAGCTGAGGGTGCAGATCCACAGAAGTATAAAATTATTTAATCTGGACTGTCCCTGCACCCCTCTGTGCCTCATTGCTCCACAGGTGCTTGTCGGTGTCTTCTTCCCAAGCCTGTGCTAGCACACAGTACCTGCCCAACAAGCCAGAGCAGGGAACCTGCTTGTTGTGAGAGTGTTCAAGTATCAGCAGGGAGCAGAAACAGGCACGTGGGGGTGAGCAAGACCATAGGAAATAGGATTTAGATCAGTTTAAAAGGATGTAGAGCTCCACTTCTACCAGCATTTCTGCTGCTGCTCTGTGTCCCATGGCAGGTCCCGGCTTCCCTGTCTGTAGAGCAGAGGCAACTTGGGAGCATTCTGAGAACCCTGCATGGGAAGCCAAAAGGAACTTCAGGCCTGTGAATGAACCTGAAAATCAACACAGCTGCTCTTGAGCCGTCGTGGGCAGACTATTCAACTCACTTGCCACACCACAGCACGATTCTGCTGCTTTGGGACCATCTACTTTCCATGAGGTGCAGACTGGAGGGAACTAAGGGCCTGGCTAGGGTCTCTTTAACTTGGCGTTCAGTATTAGGTTTTCTTGTTTGCATGAAACACTTTTCTATGCCTACAAACTGACCTGTCTGCACAAGAAATGCAGTTTTAAATATGAAATTCACTTGAAAAACTTAAAGCGAAAAAGGACTTGTGAGCACATCTGCCCCAATAGAATCCCAAGAACATCCTGAAGATGGCAATTACTCTGCAATAGACTCTGGTGGTTTTGGCTCATACCCCACTTCTGAATTATTCCATGTTTCAGAGCTGCAGTGCCACAAGAGCTCAGATGACAGTCCCTCATATCTGCCCTCAGTCCCTATCTAATTAAGCAAAGGGAGAGACACCAATGACATGAGCTATACAAAGCTTGGGACCCCACTGGGCAGCTCCAGTGCCACCAGTCAAGGAGAATGACATGTACTCCTTCCTATTCTTGTCTGGCCTGTTACTGTATGTTGGTGTTCAAGTTTTCATGGCCTTAGGTGCAGTTAGAAAATGAAAACAAGGTAGTAGGCCTGGAGGATATCAACATATCTTCTAAGACTGTTTAATTTGAAGACCTGGCAGAAAACATGGCAAAGATCTGGGGTGCTGGCATTAGTGGCAGTGGGTATCTGTGGCTTCACCGTACTTGTTGGGAGTCTCACTGGCTGACGACTTCGCACTTGATCTCCTTGATTTCAGCTACTTCTGAAGGTGTCTGGGACCTTTCTTGCAAAGTGCCCAGAGGCCATAATAAACTAGGATAGTCACCTGCATTACAAAGTCCCGCTGGGCAGAAGCTGGGGAGGAGGGTGGTGCTGCCCCTGGGAGCAGAGCCACCCGCCCGACTGGACCAGTGAGTGGGGCAGCACAGAGGGAGTCACTTCCCCGGGGCGGGAGGGGGACTGGGAGGCAGAGGAGCTGAAGGAACCTCAGGCTCACCCCCCATGGCTTCAGAGCAGCACCATCTCTTATCTCCCCCGCACAGCACGTGACACAGCCTGTGGCACAGGGAGCAGCGCCCTAAAACCAGCACTGCAGGCAGCTGACAGATGTGGCTCGGCATCAAGCTGAGCCAGGACCCTGCTTGGTTTGGTACTGTGTTATTCCAGGCTGGGCCCAGCTACTCACTATTATCCCACAGTGATCTCCATGAGAGCCTTTCCAGGCTCATGCTCTTGGCTCAGAGGGCTTTCTAGTATCTTAACCTTTATCTGTTCTTCTGTACCATGAAGCTGAAAGCACACTCCGATAAAAAGAGGGTAAATTCTTCACAGGCACGTTAGTAACATGATCCTTCATCAACAGCTAAAAGTCCTTTGCTTTCTCTGAGATGGCACTGAACTGTGCAACAGTACAACAAATTAAACAGTAGCTTGTAAATGACCAGGTTTCTCCATAAAGGCAGTGAGGTAGGAAGACTAGTAGTTAGAGAGACCATGCCCTGGTCTGTCCCCATGCCCTCCACGATGTGGTTGTAGCTCATGTTGACTTGCCCAAGATAGCCACAAACTAGTGAACACAGCTGCTGCTGACAGGGTAAATCCAGTGACATAGGAGGCAGGAGAGGCTGCAGAAACAACCTTGAAAACTAGGCTGAGATTATGGACATCATTCAGAAGATGCACAAGCAGAGCAGAAGATGGTGAACATGCTCATGGAAATGGTTTCTGTAACTAGCTCCTTTCACAGGCACAGTCCATGTGGTTGTGACAACTTGATTTTCTTATAACAATCCCTGCCTAGCCATGTTTTGTCACTGCCCCAATGTCTTCTACACCTTTCATAGGTGACCTCAGCAAAATCATCCTTCTAGGCAACAGCTTTTGATTTGTTTGGGTTTTTTTTTTTTGCTTCTGCTTTTCACTGAGGTTTTAGGTAATAAATTACCTTTCAGACCTCTTCATTTGTCACTTGCTGCTTTTTTCTCCTAAAAGAGGAATCAGACAGGGTCAAATGGGAAAGCTCAGATCTGGATGGACCTTAGTCTGAGATGTCTGTGTTCTGGCAAAGTGTCCCATGACAGCTAACACGCAAACAAGGCTTGCCGTGTACAGCGTGGATGTAACTGAGCAAGAACTCAAAGTTAAAGCTGACAGCATCCTGACTAGGCTCAGATGTTCAGTCACAGCTTGAGCGCTTGTGGCTCATCTCTTGTTGGTGTATCCCTGCCCAACAGCCTCTTCGGTGAAGATACAGCTGATGCCACCAACGGGAGTATTGCTACATCTGCATTCGGGCTTAGCTGGCCGAGCTGTGGCAGTTTGGGCTGCAATAGTTTAGAAGTCCGTATCGCTACCACTATACCAGGAAAATGGCAAGTTTCTTGGAGGCTTGGTCTCACCAGACCCCACTCGGGCGGGCGCGTGGGGAGTACCTCTCCCCAGGGGGACCTGCGCTGGCAGGCTCACTTGCTGCTAGCTAGCAGCAGGCCAGCACCTGGCCACCCTCCGGAGGCTTTCTGGGCCATACAGTCACTTTCTGCGACTAGTAATATTGGCAAAAAAGTTGGCTTTTAAAAAAAGTATGCTTTCAGTCTTGAACTTGTTGAATGTGGTTTTGGTTAAGTATTCAAAGATAGTTAGTGTGGTTGTTTTAAGAAAAAGGCTTTGACGGTCTTGTTTTATAGTATTTCTCCTTTCTTTGAAGCCTTAAACAAATGCCCTGCTTTGAAGATTTGCAGGGGTTTTGTGATTGACATTGATAGTAATGGCTTAATCTAAAGACATTTTTAAAAGCAAAAAAGTGGAAAAGTAATACAGTTTGAATGATAGGAAGCAAAGTAGCTAAAACATTCCCACATTACAACATTCCCACTCTGTTTGTTTGTAACTTGGACTTGAATTTACTTCTCTTAAAGCACCGTATTTTTCTCCAAAGACTTTTCTTTTTTGGTGATTGATCATTTTCTACATTTCTTCTTTGCTTTGGGTGAGACTGTGCTGTAATCTAGTCAGATCCTTGTGTTTGCCTGTTCTCACAATGGCCTTGTCCTCCTTGCAAATACTGTTAATGAGTCTGTATCAGAAAAGGAGGTTTTTCCCCCCCTAACACATACTGTTTTGCTGTATTGAGGATAGGCAGTGGAAAGGAAAACTCATAAACATGCTGCTGGTTTTTGGTTTTTTTTTTTAATGTGTGTCCTGCTGGGATGAAATATTTCTGAAAGGAGTAAAATAGATTCCCAGTGTGAGAATATAACCAAGTTTCAGTTAGGTAATAAAAAAGAAAAAGGAAAAGGATTCCCTTTCTCTTCTTAGGCTATTCTGGGCCTAGAGCTAAATAGGGTCAGAGCTGGTACTTCACTGTGCATAGCAGCCATCCAGAGCCACAAAGAAGTAAGTTAAGACCTCTCAGGGCTGGAAGATGTAAGGGGAGCTATGGTAACACCTACCTAAAAAAGACTGGGGGAGGGGCCAGGAAGTCTGCAAACCTTAAATAACATTCATCAGTATTTCCTAGCTGTCCTCCATTTTTCTTTCTGTAAATGTAATTTAGGAGTCAACTTCCCATGTTAAGTGGTTTTGGTTCATGAAGGAAGGGAACTGTCTGCAGAGGCCCCTTCTCTTAAATTATACAAAGTAACAAAAGCCCAACTTATTTTGCTGCGCAAAATTTTTCAGTAAAATCAACAAAAGGTAAAAGTGAAAACCTGTGCCACGCACACACATATATATATTTAAATCCTCTCTCTCTCTCTCTCTTTTTAAATCTGCCCAGTGGAAAAAAATGTAAGGGCCAAGAAATGAATGGGCTTAGTTTTCAACAAAGCAGTTTAGGACAAGCTGTTGATCATTATCATGAGATGGCTTTTTCTGCTCCTATATCCTTCCTGAAGTCCTTCACACAGTGAGGCCCTCCAAGAGAAGTGTAACCTGACCATGATGCCAAGATGAAGTGAAATTGGAAGAAAAGAACTCTGCCAGCATTACCAGCACTCCCACAGTCTCCTGGGTCTCACCTTTAGGATTTTACTTACCTGATCTGCTAAAAAAATTGTGATGAGAGTAGGCTGAATAGAAGGCCCTGGACAGTGTCACCATGTCTACCACTTTCAGCCTCATTCCAACATCTCTTGAAATGTAGTGGATGGTTCCTCTACTCTCACCAATCGTTCACAAAGATTTTTTTATTTACCTTCTGTCTCTTGACTTCATGTTTAAAAGGCATCTGTGTTAACTTGCCAAAGCAATTTCTCTGGCTATATGGCTACAAGCTTATGGGCAGTGCGCAAGTACAGCAAATTCTCGGCCAGCCTGAGGCTGCTGAGTGTTTCCCACTTCCCAAAGTGCCTGTCCATACAATGTGTGTGCCACCAGCAGAAAGTGGTGCGAGAGTCCAGCATCAGAAATGGAAGGTGCGCTTTCCTCCTTCGTTGGTCTTCCTTTCCCTTTTTTTTTTCCCTACTCAATATGTGTTTTTTCTTTGAAGAAAGAAGTTCATATATAAAGTAACAGCAAGGTTATGCTCCAGGTCCGTCATGGCTAACTCCCCTAGAATAATGGATCTTAACTGTTGTTAATGTTATCTGTGGTATATTTTCTCTCCTAAAAAGAAAGGTGATGAGGGATTTTTCTAATACTTACTTTTTTAGTACTTGAACTGTTTCCCCTTCTCTTTAATAAAAGCTATGAAGATTTTTAATGGTAGTTATTGCCATGGCACCAAGCTGTCTGAGGTCTTGAAATCTCAAATCTTGTTTAACCATTTCATGTAATGCAGAGCATTTTAATCAAAATGTAGACATAGAGAAAAACATTCTCCCACCACTGCAAACCCCACTTGGTCCTACAGAGATGTGGTCCCTATGTGACCCCCCGGCCTTGCTCCTAGGCAAACGTTCCAAAGAATTCCACTTAAGCCCAGTTTGCAAAACTGTGGGTCTCCATGGCCCCTCTTCCAGCTCAGCTGTCAATACTAGAGAATCCATCCCACTCATCCAGCCCTTTGATATTAGGCTTGTGACCAAGATATTTGAGGTAGGCTAGGCTCAAGCTAGGTTTTCCATGCTCCTTACATGGTTTTCACGCATCCTGCTTCATGACCAGTAGATCAGTGCACAGTCTCATAAAGGAACAGTGAAAGAGTCCTCAATATCTTGTGAGCATGTGGCACACAAGTAGAGGATGAGCTGGTAGGGAAATCTGCCCACAGAACAAGGCAGGAGGAAGAGAAAACTGTGTTGGGACACCTCTGCAGGGGTATAAGATACAGAGAGAGCAGGTGATGGATTTTGGCAGGTGGAAGAAAGTTAGAGGTTTCTCAGTTGCATTAAATGCAGACAAAAGCTGTCTTAAGGGGCTTATAGGTGCTGGAGCATCAAACCTTACAGACTCTTTGACATATCTAAGAGTGGGAGAAGAATGCAATGTGCTCCTTTTCCAGTCACCCGTTCTGATATCTGGGATTCCACCAGCCCCAATGTGCCAGGAATTAAGTCTCCCCAGACAAACAGAGATAACATAGCAGAGCTCTGATCAAGGGACTGATATCAAAGGAGCAAATCTCTCAGCCCCAGGGATGAATCATCAGAGCAGTTTATTCCAACCTTTTCTCCTCCTTTCAAGTATCAGGTTCAATTGCAGCAACAGCAGCACAAAAGGCTTCGTCATTCTAGGTGCTGCAAAGACAGGGAAAACACAACCAGGAGGAATGGAATTCACAGGTGATACAAGGCTGGGAGGGTGTTGCAAATACCACAGAGAACAAAGAAGTAATGCAAAAGGAACCTATCTTACTTGGGCAGGGAGGAAGAAGGAAAGATGGGGGCTAGTCATGCACCTGGGGAGAAAGAATCCCAGAGGTAAGTAATCAAAGGGAGATGTCTAGAAAGCACAGCATGAAAAAAAAAAAAAAAAAAGGACAGGCAAAAGAGATGCATGTTTGCCAGCTGAGGTATGCCAAATTCTGGCAACAGCAATACTATTTTGCAGCCATGCAAACACTTGACAAATATCCATATAATCTCATTTTCAAGGATGGGGAAACTGAGGCACCACATGGGCTCAGTAAAGGACCCGTTATTGTGCAGCATTGGCCACACCTTGGATGGGCAGAAACACCAGGTTGTCAGTGCAGAAAACTTTTGTCTTAAAGCCAAAAGGCTCTAAGTATTATGCACAGTTAAGGTGAGATTACACGAAGACAGTTACACTCTGGTTTGTGTGCCCTGCAAAATGAGGGGGATGAGGAGAGGGAGGCCCCAGGGAAGAGCAACAGGCACAGGAGTGTTATAAAACACAGCTTCTCTCTGCCAAGTGAGTATCAAACCAGAATTGCAACATCTCATCCTCTCTGCTTCTCAGCAATCTGTGTATCTAATCTCTGTGTACACGTAGGGGGAGATCTTTGCTGCCAGCTCCACTCAGGCTGCGCTTCCCACAAAGCAGGTGAGGACAGGTGAAAAGGGCTGAACTGGCAGACACAATGCCAGAGACGGGGCTGTGATGAAAGTAAATAAGGTTGCGTGTCACTTCAGCTCTGCCAGTTCTTCACAATCATCTCACCTGTGTACCAGCCCACTCTGTAACAGAGACGAGGCGGAGGGCCAAGCCAGGTCTGGTCCTCTGCCTCATCACCATTAGTAAGAGTTATGTTGGATGATCCTCCAGCAGGCTTTACCAGGGCATCAGTCACATCATTGCTGGATCTTAATAAGCAACACAGGGGGTCTGCTTCCCCCCGTGAGCTGTGTTAGCTCTGCAGGGCAAACAGGAGCAAGACTCTCAACTCTGCAGAAAAAACAATTGATGTTTGAAGCCTGTAGCTCTGGCTCAGGTGCACACCAGGAGCCGCAGAAGTGCTGCTGAGCCATAGGCTGGTTTGGGTTGTGGTTTGGAGTTTAGGGGTTTGGGGGGGAAGGAAGGGGTTGCATATTTTGTGGGGTGGTGGCAGGGCATTCGCGTTTCAGAGTAGCCCTGTGCTTTGGCATGTCAAGATTTACCTCTGTGAGCTACCAGTTGCTCTAAAAAATTGTTACTGATAATTACATTGCAGATGAATCTAAGCTTTGCAAGGAGAATTGCGGAGTCGGGGTGGATGACAACTATTTATATGGGTTATTTGCTAAGGGTGAGGCACCTGGGAAACATACATGCTGCTAGTGTGTTGCCACAACCAGGCATGTTTCCATGCTGCAGACAGGGTAACACAGAGTCAGCACCCTCCAGTGAGGCAGCACTTGGCAGCTTGTGTTTCCCTCT
>NW_009206063.1:0-2184 GCF_000690835.1 Fulmarus glacialis | reverse complement strand
GAGAAGGAATGAGAGACCTCGGGAGCAAGGAAGCAACTCATGGCCCAAAGGTAATCAGTTTTGGAGAGGTAATATTAACTCATTTAGAGAAAGTGGGAGGCTGGTGACCTGTGGAAGTCTCCGCATGAAAAAAAGCAGGAGAGAGTTTTTAAAAGTTTGTGATATTCTTTTGGAACCCAGGTGAGGAAATAGCTTTTGCTCACAGCAGAAGAGGCGCGTGGCAAAAGTCGCCTGAGCTCACCACAGAAAGCAGAGCCCTTGGGTTTCTCGTAGCCCCAGGCTCGGGGGCTTTACTGGAGCAGTGCTCGAGGACCTGCGGGCTGCAGAGCCACCTGGGTGGCACGGCCATGCAATGAGCTGCAGGACCAGCACAGCACGCACCTCCGCCTCCAGCAGCAGCCCTGCCAGCAGCCCCACCAGGCATTTCTCTCTCCAGCACAGCAGAAGCCATCTTAAGGTGACCTCGCACTAGGGCAGGACTTGAAGTATGCAAGGATGGCAGTAGGAGCACCCACCGGGCCATGGTCCCTGTGAGACAAGGCTTTGGCTTGGATTTAAGCTCAGCAGGTGCCCTGTGTCATGCAGAGTTTGAGATGGGATTAATGCAAGTTTAGTCACTGCCCAGGATAACGTGCCTCAAACCTCCACACCCTCCCCCAAAGCTTTGTCCACAGGGCTATACAGCTTGAAGAAAACCTGAGGCAGGGGAAGGACAGCAGCATGAAGTGGAGCTTAAAGAATGGCTCTTTAAGGGGAGAGCTAAGGGGAAGCAGAAAAGTGAGGAAGAGCAGGAGGATGGGCAGGAACATCAGGGAAAATACAGAGAATCCCAAAAGTGTGAAGGGGTGTAACACCAGGTCACCCTCAAGTCTGTAGGCAGACCCTGCAGCACACGGGACAAGGCAGAACGAGCTACAGGAGAAATGGGGCCACCAGAAAGCAGTGCGAAAATGCCAGGTGGTAGAAGGAAGGACCATGTGAGGTTCAGGGGGACAAGAAAGGCCTTGAAGTATGAGAGGAAGCCCAGAGCTGGCCAGGTAATGCAAGCCCATCTCCATCCACACTTTCAGTCTACCCATCTCTGCCCTTTCTAAGGCTGAGAGATGTCAGCTTGGTGAAAATGGGCAGTGATCACCCCAAAGGTGTTCTGGGCATGCACAAGTAGGTTCAGAGACAGATATATCAGAGAGCCTGTGAGGAGCAAGAAGAACTACTATGAGCTGGAAGGAGGAGAGGAGGTTAGTGAAATTCCAGCTACTTCCAAGGCCCTGGGAGATCATGGAAAGAAGAAGAAGGGCCCTGTTGGTGCCAAGAAGCATGCATCATGTTCAGCTTATAGTGACTTTAATGGTGCTTGTGGGATTGGAGAAAAGACCCTGCTCCACCGAATGGAAGGAGAGCCTCCGCCACCCTCACTGTGCTGTTTTGCCCCTTTTTTGGTGGTGGGTGGGCCCCTGATGGAGACAAGTAACCTAAGACAGCGTTACCAAGGAGCATGTGGTCTTTTCAACTCTGGTAATAGAGGCTTCCATATGGAAAGAGAGCGAGAGCTTCCAGGTAACTGAATTGTGTCCCACCCGCTCTCCTGCACCACTTCGGGGGGGCAGTGGCTGGTTCCGGCTCCCAAGAGCTGTTGGCATTTCCAGGCACGAGTCCCCTCCCTCCCAACCCTCTCAGCAGAGTTCACTCCTTTAAGGCTTCCCACCAGCTTTAGATCTTCTCGCTCTCTTCTTTTACAGTGTTACTAATTCAGCCTGACCCTTCCTTAAGCAGGAGAAAATGTGCTCTCTCAGCGCCATTTAGTTAACAAAAGGTTAAGGCCCAGCCAAGGAAAAAAAAACCAAAACTATCTTCTCATGAGCCACCACTGTGCATTAAATCTTTGCGAAAGCTTCATTCCTAGCCAGCCCTAGCGTCTGTGCTTTGGCTGCTCTGTCCTCACACACGCAGCCAGGCAGGAGGCGGACTTTCCATACCCAAGGAAAAATGTATCTCTCTGTTTACTTCTACTTCTTTTTTTTTTTCTTCTTCTTTTTTTTTTTCCTTTTTTTTTGTTTTTGGCTTCAATTACACTAGGAAAAAGAAATCAGACTTGCTCACCCAGCAAAATTGTCCTAGGCAATGTGTTTGGAAACACTGAAGCCTTCCGCTAATCCAATGCTTTTAACTTTTTTTTATTGTGAC
>NW_009206062.1:30439-87065 GCF_000690835.1 Fulmarus glacialis | reverse complement strand
GGTGTCAGTTGTTCGCAGCGTTTAACTTTTGTAAAAGCCGCGCTTGGCGGCTCGGCGTGCGCTTAGGCGAGTCGTGCCGACCCGCAAGTGCGGTGTTGATGGTGGTGGCCAATACGGGCGCTTGTTGCAGAAGCCCCCGGCCGCTGCGGTGCAGAGCAGGTTCCTTGCAGTAGGCTTCTCTCTACCTAGAAGGGGTCCGGAGGGTGCTGGGACACCCGCACCGCCCCGTCGGAGACAGTTAAGCCGGAGAAATTAAAACCCAACTGCATGAGAGGACTGGGTGTGCTGCGGCTGCTCCGGGGCTCTAAGCCAAAAGCGCCATTTCGCTGGTTAAACAGAAGTCGTTGGAAGGGGAGGAGAAGTAAAGTTAGCTGCTAATTGGCATTGTCGGTATTTTAAAATGGACAGTTCTGTCAGTGGCTGCTTTCAGTGGTGCTGCTACCTGCAGAGATCCCAAGCACTTCCCTTTTCAATATTTCTTAGGGAATGCTCCATGCTGAGCCTGTACTTCAGCCCGGGCTTCCATCCCTCAACTTCTTAGACAGGCCTGCAGTTGTCCTCGCTGCAGAGCTGTGTGCAGCGCCGACTCCGTAATCAGCTTTTGTGGTCTGAGGTTTTTCCAGGTTCCTCTGGCAAAGGTGGGGTTGATCTGCCCTGCCCTTTCTCCTATGCCATTTGGGGTCAAGCAGTTGCTAGCGACTGCCCTGCTGCTGCAGAACCAAATGGGTTTGGCTGAAATGGGAAACACGGGAGGGTGTTCCAGCAGCAGTTTGAGGAGTGGTGGCAGCTGGGAGGAAAGTTCTCCTTAGATGAAAGCAAAAATTTGGCTTTTAAGCCAATGCTGTTGGGTCATTTTTGTTCTGTCTTGGTATGGTCTGCTAAACTAGTTCCAACCCTAGAACACTGTGGTAATGCTCCTTATATTTTAAGTTTCGGTAGAGTGTAAAATCAAGGTAGTTGGTTCCTGGGTCCCCTTGCCACTGCTGGTTTGCTAGTATTTCTGTTACAGCTCTAGAGGCAGTTTTTCTCCTGGACGCTTCTGAATGGAAGAGGGAATCTGTTTCTCAAAGCTCACCAGTGATCTTTATAAAATAAATTTTTCATCAACTTCTGACTGAGCAGAAGTAGGAGCAGGGTTTGTAAACAGAAAAAAAGAAGGAGGGAAAAAAAAAAAGCTGACCTGATTTTTCCCTGCTTAGGAATTTCTCGAAACATTTTTTCATTTATTCTGTAACAAACTGTGCTGGAGAGGGGAATTAAGTGAGTTGAACGCTGAATTAAGATGATAGTACTTGTTTAGCTGAGCTGACTCCCAGCCTTCTCCCTACTTTTCTCCCACAGGCAGAGTTCAGCACTTTCTAGCATGCCTTTATGAATCCATCCTCTCTGATTTCTGGGGTCTTTCTGGACCTGTCTGCAGACTTTGTTTCCAACTTGCAAATTGCATCATCAGTGTGCCAGAGCATGGCTTCATGTAGTGCAGGCTCCTAATAGAAGAGTCAAGTGTTATCCGTAGCAAGGACAGGTAAATTGGGTTTTGGTGGGCTTGGAGCTATGCCATCCATTTGTAAAACATAGAGTCTGTGTACCTCTGGCACTGGTGGCCACCTTCATGATTCCCACCGTATTTCCTGCAGCTTTTTGAGGTGCTGCTGAAGAACCACAGATTTTAAAAGCTTCTTTAGAATAAGGCTCTCAGCAGAGCTGGGAGCAGAGATTAGGCAGAAATCTGTGCTCCTATGAGCAGAAAACGGTACACTGAAGCAGCATCTGTTCAGCAAGGCAAGCTGTAGAGAAAGCAAAACAGACTACATGAGGTGCAGGATTTAAAACCAAACAGGTGACTGTAAATCTTTGTTTGCTTCCCAGTGTGTATGAGAAGATAGTTGGGAAGCACGTAGGTAAAAGGGGCAGAAGCTTATAGAAAGGAGGACTGGTTCTGGGAGGGCTCTGACGGCCCGGCTCAGCTGCAGTGCTCTCGGTGTCAAGGAATTGACTTAGAGACTACGTTAAAGCAAAAGCAAGCTGTAATGTGTATGTCTCATTGGATTGTAACTCTTGCAAAGCACACAAGTTATGCTCCGTGGGAGTCTGCATTGCAGTCATACTTTCAGATATCATTTTTTATGTCTTGCCTCTGAAAGCTTTTAGCTCAAGGACTGATTTTATTTTCATGAATAATTTGATGGTTTAACATGAGTGGGTTTAAGCTCTTGTATAAGAACCTGCTGAGCCTGCCTGTGTGGTGTTAAAACTTTCAACTTGAAATGAGGGTGGCTTTCTTTTTTGTGTTTTAATCTCCCTTCAAATGCCTCATACTTGTTATAGAGCAAATTTTATTTGACTTCTCTTCTTGCTGAGACTACATCTGGTTTAGAACTGTTTTTTCAGTGTGTTGGTATAACCTTGCAATACTTACTCTTGGCCTCATCTTTTCTCCAGCATATTCTTTTTTAACAATAGTGATGTCAAAACAGAAGTTGCATTGCAAGAATGCAGAAGGCAAAAAGTCAAATCAGTTAGCAGTTGCCAGTGATTTTTAGGTACTACTGTGTGTGAGTTGTAATGAGACGTAAGGATGTTTTTGTCCTTAAGAAATCATTCTTTTTTGCAAGTGTTTTGATGATAGTGCATAACTAAAATGCAAAACAGGTGTTTACTCAAAGTGAGTAAGCCCAAGCTGAATGAAGGAGAGAGAGGAAGAATAACACATCATTCATCTACATGGTTGTGAAAGATAAGTTGGGTCCCACTCTTGTAAATTGGGTTTTTGGTAGAGGCTATTTAATTATTTTGCTATATGCATGTAAGTGTGTCTTCATTCTGAAATGATTCTGCGTATGTTCTGAAGAGGAAAAGTAGGATTACTTTTGTTAGGGTTTTTAGGGTTTTGTGTTTCTTTTTGTTTTTAAAGTCTCAGATTATAGTTTTGGCTTTTTGTTTAATGTTTGGGATGGGCTTTGTTTAGCATCTTAAAGCGTTACAATACTGCATCTTCATTCCTAATGATAGCTCTGAAATTTCTACACTTTTCTGTTTCAGTCAGTGTTAGACTTACCCTGTCCAATATCTTATAATTAGCATGTGATTTGCCTGATTGGTTTTCTTCTGGCACATTGTTGCAAAGCAGGAGAAGATCTTGTTGTGTTTGTGCAAAAGAAAATAAAACCTGGCTCCTATCTGTCAGCGTATCTTGGCGTTTGCTCACTAGCAGAAGTACAAAATTGTTATTTACTGTTCTAATCCTAGAAGGAGGTGAATTTGGGACTCAGTTGAAGAATTGTTTTTGCTTGCTCAGTTTATTTCTTTATCATTACGGTATAGGCGATTAAAGTAGAATTTTTTTTTTAAATGAAGTTTACTGGTTTCTGGTTTGCACTTGTGTAGCACTTACAGTTCGGTGTCTGGTGCCAAAGCTCTGCGTTGCCGTTCAAATATTGCTGTAGTGGAAATTATCACACTTTTCGGTGTTGGAGACTAGTTTATATAGAGAGTTTGGTGTATGCCCTTGTGAACTTTTGATAATCTTGTTTCTGCAGCTGATTTTATGTAGGTGTCTGTACTTAGGTGAAGGACCAATTGAGTCTAATTCTATTTAGATAGATGCAGCTTTACCTGACATCATGTGATTGGAGCTGGAGGTGAAGTAAACCAATTACTGCTTGATTTCAGTAGAGGATTAGTTATTTTATTCTGTTTCTTAAATGGGAAGAGCTCAGGTTGCACAAATGTATAGATAGGGAATTTTAAAGCTGCTTAAATATTGGATTTATTTTCTTGCAGTAGATCCCCAGAAAAGCATGGAAGATGAAATTGAATCAATTCTGCAGGAGCGGATAATGGTTTTGGACGGAGGCATGGGTACCATGATCCAGCAACATGCCCTGTCAGAAGAGGATTTCCGAGGGCATGAATTTAAAGATCATTCCAGGCCTTTGAAAGGCAACAATGACCTTCTCAGTATAACTCAACCTGATATAATCTGTGATATACACAAGGTAGGTGGTTCTGATTTCTGTCTCTTGACAAGAGAAGGAAGGAGAATTTGGCCTCTGCGCTCCCCTTTCCCATGCCACAGGCTACTGGCTCTCCTGCGTCTTTTGGGGATAGGGAAGAGAGTGCTAGGTAACCATGTGAAAAAGAATGAGCAGATTGGACTGTTGTGGTTGTGTGAGCACAGCGTTCGTGTCTTGGTTCCTGATGTCACCCATGCAGTGTTGTTTTTAAATCCCTTTTTGACTTATGGCCCTGGTGCATTTCTATTAATTGTAGATTCTGATTTATTTCATTTTCTTTCCTTTTCTACTCCTCAACCAGGACTTGAAATGCATCTAAGTAGGACACATCTGAATTCTAGATGCGTGTTTCTATAATTGTGTATTAAAGAGCTGTTAAATGTGGCAGACTGAAGCAGGCCTCTCCATAGTTAATGAGTATATGGGCTTCCTAATGAGTATATGTGCTTCCATATTCTCAGGTTTTCTCTAGAATATTAATGTGTGGCCCACAGAATAAAACCATCTAGGGTTGATCATTAGGAATTTGCAAACAGATTTTATTATTTTCCTATCTTCAATTAGACTTTAAAAAACAACTTCTTGAGTCTTGTATTTCTTGAGTTGCAGGTATTTGTAGGTCTTACTGTAATAATTGGAACGTTTGAATAGCATTGCAACTAGTTGATATTTAGTTGAAGCCTCACATTTGTTCTGGGTTTTTCCAATTATCTACTAAAAAGATCTGTATTTCATTGATCAGAATCATAATTGGCTTCTGTTTGTTAAACTTAGAATGTAAATATAAAAGTACAGATTACATACCAACTGTCATTCTTTGGATTTTAAGAACAACAAGTTGAAAAGAATCAGAGTCTTTGACCTATAAAAATTTCAGGAGGAAATATTTGTCGATTGAGTTCAGTCCCTAGACTCAACTGAGCTGTAGTGGTCGTGAACCTTGGAATTTATAATAGCTTGTGGTTTTAATCGGGTAAGCTGGTTTAACAGTTGAATTTTGCAGGCTTAGCAGAGCAATAGTGATGTGACTTGAGAATGAATGTATTGAATCAAACCAACAGTAGCCTGCTATCATCCCTCCAATGGCCCGTTGTAGGTGCTCTAGGAAGAGTGTAAGAAAAGAACAAGTCTGTGGTGGTCCCCATGCCTGCAGCAGCTTTTGGGTCAGGTGCTTTCTGAGCCATGAGTAGTGACCTCATATTTTATAGCTGCCAGTGGTTATTTCTTCTGAGAATTGGACAGAACTTGAAATAATAGATGAAAATATTTCTACAAAGTATGTATAATCCCACTATATGTATGGTTGTTGCGGTTTTTTTAACGGCCCAGTGAGTCAGATTTCACAGATACCAGTAACTTGAAAAGTAAATGTGACAGTACCTTGTCTGGCAAAGTTAAGATTCAGTGGTAAGAGAGGGGATGTATTTTCAAAGGCAAAAACGATTTTCCTTCTTTGAGCATATGATTTCCTTCTGTGGTAGTAGACAGTAAAGTCGAAGGGCTTTTTCTAAAATGACAGGTCTGAACTAAACAAAAGCTAGTACAAAGCTGTACACATTTAACATGTTTCTTTAGTCTAGATGATTTTCAAAGACTTCATTACTTCGTTATTAGTGTACACATGAGAACTTGTATATTTTCATATAGCTATTTGTAGGTATTTCCATATGTATCCAGGAGGAGTTTAGAGAAAGCATATTAGTTTGCAGCAAAACATGTTTTATAGCAAATTTAATTCTTTTCTGCTGTTGTTTGGATCAAGACTTTGTTTGCCCTGTTGAACCCACTGAACTCATCTGCATCTTATAGGAAAATCTGAGTGGTTTATGTTTAATGGCCACATCAGTATTTTTGACTTACTAGCACTTGAAATATCTTAATTTCCCTGAATATGCAGGGGTTACCTAAGGGTTAACCTGATCAAAAAGACGAGTTAGGGAGGGAGGAGGGCAACTGATAGAGGTTATCAAAACACAGACTAGAATCTGCAAAAATATTTCAATTGGCATTGATTTCAGTTTACTTCAGTGGGAATTACACAACCAAACTGGAGCAGAAGGCTTAATCGTTTTGTGAATCTGAGCCATTAGTTAAACTTTAAATGTGATCTGCACAAAATGTAATTCTCCTAAGCTTGTACTCTGTCCCAGTATGCTCTTGTGCTGTACAGGTTCCTTCAGAATGTTTAAATTTTCTAATCCTCTGTTGTTGTTTAACTGGTGCCTTTTCTGAGTCTGCCCACAGCAGCCCTCGCTTGCTGATGGCAGTTGGACTACGTCCCACCATGTCCCTGGGCAAAAATCTAGAACGTGCTCCAGGTGCTGGACTCAGTGGCGGAGGTGACTATAAATGTCATCTGTTAATAGAAAGTGTGGCTGACACTAAAACTCTGAAAATCGGTTGGATGGAACACTTCTATTGCTTTGGCCCTGTGCCTTTGAGTAAGGCCTTCAGAGTTTGATCTGCTTTGAATTAGGAGATGATTTGTGACTTTTTGTCAACTGAATGATACAAAATAGTTGGGTTGCTTTCATTCCAGATCTCAGTTCTGGAGGTCTTGGAGATTTTTTTTCTTTCATGTCTTGCAGGAATACTTGATGTCAGGCGCTGACATAATTGAAACTAACACTTTCAGCAGTACGCGAGTGGCACAAGCTGACTATGGCCTTGAGCATTTGGTAAGAATGATAAACTATTTACAGATTAAAATGTTAATCAAGGTTTTTATCTTAGCAGCCAAGATTAGCTTAGTCCCAGAGTCCTTTGATATAGTTTTTATTGACTGCATGCTGTCTCTAGAGCCGTGTGATGGCGTTGTAGCTCGTTTCCACTGCTGTAGACAATTGCACTTGCTGTGTGTGACAGTCATAGTGTGCCTCTTGTTGACAAAGGCACAGGCAATAATAATCTGTCCTAGATTTTGTTTGTGCATTCCCAGAATGTCTCAGTTGTGTGAACAGGGATATTTTGCTTCATTCCTTCCAACTTTTACCAAGTGCCACAATGGAACTGCTTTTTTCCTGGATGTTTTGTGTGTTGTTTGTGCTGATGTATGTAGAAGTCCTTTCAATCTTACATTTGTCATACCTTTTCTCTGCTATGTGTTGTTTTGAGAATTTGAGAAATATGTGAAAGAAAATACTTGGAAATATGCTACTTGAATAAAAAGTGAATTTAAAAGTAGGTTAATTTTGTCCTCAGAGTCCTGTTCTTCAGCTTCTGTTGACTTCAGTAGGATTTAATTAGCACCTTACAGAATGAAATTTTATGATTAGCAGCTGTAGGCTGGGGTGTACGTGGGATGAGACCTGCCATGTAGCTCTGTTGCTAAGGTCTATAGAGCTATTCCTTTTGAAGTTTTGTAATAGTACTTATGTGTATTTGTATGGCTTAGGGAGCCTTCAGGGTGTGCTGCTGAATGGAAGCGTGTTTCTTTGAGGGTGAGTTGTGCTGTACTGAACTAGAAGTTACTCGGTAATTTTCTGTAATTGTTCTAGGCATATCGGTTAAACAGAGTCTCTGCACAGGTGGCCAGAAAAGCAGCAGATGATGTAACTGCTCAGACAGGTAAGTAATACTTATTTTAATTTATTATTCATTTGTGGTTTTGACTGTCTTGCTACAATCTTTGAAATGTTGCTAACTAGAGGATAGCCTGATGGTTTACAGACATAATTTGCAGACATGCACACTCTTCATTTTAGGCACAGTAGCCATTTCACCTCTCTATTCGTATCACGCTAATTTCAGCATGTTTGCAGGATCTGGTCCTTAGTGTGTTCAGCCACAGGATGGCTGTCCTGTGCCTGCCTGTTTTAGATTGCAGGTGATACATATCTTCCAGATGTGTTTTAGAGAAAACAAATTCAGCAGGGACTGTTATAAGTTACTTAGGTTCGTACAGCACAAGTCTTTATACTACAGAATTAGTATAGCTGATTGTAGGTAAATGTGGATTACCAGTTACTCCTAGTGTGAGTCTCCTGGTTTGACTTTACTGAGCAACTACTGAAATGTGCTTACTATGTGACCATCATCTATAAATGTGCAGTCTTTTACCTTCAGGGCTTTATGCGAAAGGGTTATAGCTCATTTCCACTGCTGTAGACAATGCTGTCTTTCAAAGACAAGTAATTTCCTCTTGTATTCTTGTATCGAACTGTGTTTGAAGCTAACGGTGCTCTTGCTGCTGTCCAGATAACACCTTACTGATGTGATTCATAATATGCAATAAAAATGTAAGATTTGAAAAAAAAGGTGGGATTTTTTATGAACACATGCCAGAATATTCAAATCAGGTTATCTAGTGAAAAATGCCAGGACAGTTCTACGCTGTGCATTTAAAGTAATTGAATGAAACTTCCTGTGTCAGAGACAAATGATACTTAGAAGAAAAATTAATTGAGCCAATTGCCTTTTTCGTAGATGTTCTTCTGTCTCATGTATATACACTGAACATCTTGTTGGATAGGATTAAAACAAAGAAGTCAGCTGTGCTGGGTAATCTTGTGCTGATGAAACTCTTGATTTGAGACAGGAGTTTCCTGTTTTATAGTTCTTCACTGCTGAATGATATGTGTGTCTTCTGTTCTTGGAGGTTTTTTACATTGACATGGCTGTCATTGTAAAACCAGAGGTAAATTGTTTTGTGAGTTGTTTTTTTTCTTTTTTCTTTTTTCTTTCCTGTGTCTTGGTTTAGGAATTAGGAGATATGTTGCTGGAGCCATGGGTCCAACAAATAGGACACTCTCTGTGTCACCATCTGTGGAGAGACCAGATTACAGGAACATAAGTAAGTATTTATAATCATCAAGTTATTCAACTTAGGTGATGGTCTTGAAAGAGATACCTCCAGATGAAATTAACATCATTCCTGTTTTACAGCTTTTGATGAACTGGTTGAAGCCTATAAAGAACAAGCCAAAGGACTTTTGGATGGAGGAGTTGATATCTTGTTAGTGGAGACCATATTTGATACAGCCAATGCCAAGGTGAGACTCCTGAGGGGAAAAAAAAGTACTCAGTAATATAAGTATTTGGTGTACTACCTAAGGAAATGCAACATGGTATTACTAAGAGCTATCAGTTACTGCTTACTAAATACATGAAAAGACTCTTCAGTTGGTAACAAACAGGTAGAATGTAAGGAGATGGTCTTTAATGATAAAACAGCCTTTTCTAGAGTTTTTCCTTTGCATTTTAGTATGTGCCGTTAGTATCTTTCTGGCTGTCTGTGCCAGCTGTCCTTTTATTCCCAGAAGCTCTGCTGTATTGCAAAACATCTCGAAATGCATGTGATGTTTGTATTTTTCAGCATAAGCATGTCTGTCCAAAGGATGCTTGTGAGGTACACCGGAGAGGAATGTCCAGTGTATCTGATTGTATGCATGGGAAGGCTTGTGAGACAGTCCTGTTAAAATGTGGGGTTTTTTTTTTGGGAACTCTGACATTGCCATCAGCTTTAAAAAGAAAAATTGGGAGTAGAGGATTAAAAGGGTAAAATAGGAGGAATAAAATGTTGAAGTATGCCACAACTCATGTGATTTTGGCACCTCCTTCTTTATCTAATAACTGCTTAATACAGGTGGTGGAGTTGTTAGGGCGTTTAAAACTGTCTTCCAATTTTAAGTGGGGAAGGTCTGGCTGGATATGCACACAGCATTTCTTTAGGGTTTTGCCACAGGCTAATTAACGTGTGCAATGGCATGACTTGTCCTTTGCAGATTTTACCAGTCATCATGGAGGTTTGGCTAGGATCCTATAGGTTTAACATTGTGCTGAGCTCATATTCACATGCAACTTTCTTACTCTAAGGCGGCAGGAAATTTTCAGGACCTTCCAAGGGGTCACTGCAGTCTTACTGTTAAAATCTGTGGTGGTTAGAAAGGATCCTTTGCAAACTGCATGTCTAAACACATTCAAGGGCAGTGAATGTGCACTGAGAATACTACGCGTAACCATGTTTGGGGTGGGGGTTGTGCTGCAGACATGAGGGAGAAGTATGTGCTGATGTGATTTGGGTTTCAGAATAGTCTTGGTCTTATTTGGTTACCCCATGGTACTTCCTTTCTACTTGTTACCAAAATGTGTTTTGGAACATCTGGAAGATGTTAGGGGTTGAGAATTGAGCAGGCAATATGAGGTAGCAAGTTGCATAAACAGCCATAAAAAAATATTTAAAATAAAAAAAAAAGGCAAACCAACACCAACAAAAAACCAACAAACTGAAGAACTCTCGAAACGTCCATTAATATTTCACAATTTATTCTTCTTCTATAGGCAGCTATTTTTGCACTCCAGATGTTGTTTGAGGAAGAGTATGCTCCCCGACCCATATTTGTAAGTATATATTATTTAATATTTTACATATACTTAAGCTTGATTTGTGAACTAGCTGAGATGGCAGTTGATTAAAGCATTTTGAAATGAAGGAAATAAGTGTCTTGGAAATGTACTTTTTTCACATGATTGTGAAAGGAAAAACTCGTATGTGAAAGACTTTATGAAATCAGTCTTGGGTAGCTCTGTCCAGCTTATCAACCTGAAGGCTGAGGAATGACTTTATTCCAGTGTGTATTCATTCTGTGTATTTCCACAGGAAAAGGTCTGACCATGATTTTTTTCAGGCTTGCTGTCTTAAAGGTAATAAGAACCAGTACTTCAAGGCTGAAATTAAGCAAATTCTGCCATATTTTCAAGTACTATGAATGGCCATTTGAAGTCAGAAGAAGTCTGTCTAATCCATATTCTTTCTCTGATAGCAGGCGGTCATGAATGCATAGGAATAAATATGGAAAAAGAATAAGCTTGTTTTGAAAGTTCTGATGTATTCTTCCAGTTTTCTGCAGTTTGCAGCCCAGGCTTTCTGATCTGCAGTTTGTATCCATTCATACCCTTTTGTTGAATGTGTCTACTCCTTCCTTGAATCTACATTCAAACCTGTGGGGAACCCAGGCATCCACAAAATAATCTGTTGGTAACTTTCGTAGCTTATGAATGTGCTGGTTTGAAAGTTTGCTTACTTTTGGACATTCCACCTGATAACTTTTGTGTCTTGCCATTTGTCTCTTGAAAGTGACAGTGAGCAGCTGTTTCACATTCCCTTTGCTGTGTAGTCATGGCATTTATAGTCCTCTGTGAGAGCGTCCTTTAGTCATCTTTTTTTCATCCTGAAGAGTCTTTGCCTATTTAGCTGCTCCATACCATTCATTCATTATTCTTGTCACCTTCTTGTTTTCCACTTTCTCGAGTCAGAGGGTAATTAGAATAGCATACAGCAGTCAAAGCGCAGACATCAGGGATTTGTATGATAGCCTAGTGATGTTCTCTGCCTCGTCCATTTCTTTCTTTGTAGTTCCTGACGTTTTACTTACTGCTAGTGAGCTTTGAAATTGCATTCATAAAAATTTCTTTTGTTACTCAGATTAATTTCTCAAGCAGTAAAGACTAGTTTGGAGGTGTCATTATGTAGAATTTTTCCTGTGTTCACAACTTTGTACTTTATCAGCAATGAGTTTCCACTTTTCTATCATTCAAGTCAGTTAGCATTGAGAGTTCTCTGATTATGTAGAGTTGACTTTTTGCCTTCATTGTCCTGAACAGAGTGGTCAGTGAGCTTGGTTGTCTCATTCTCTGCTCCCTTTCCAGTTCAGTTACGTTGAGAAGTACAACCCTTAGCACACCTCTCTCTAGGATTCCACTGGTCACCTCTAGTAGCATCAATATTAAAGCATGTTTTGGAGTAAATAATGGATTTACCTTTGCATGGAGTCTTCTGAACTCATTCCATCTTCTGGAAAAAAGATTTGTAGGCTTAGGAAGGCTTTCCTGGCTCATTCAAACGTCTCCTGAATTCTCAACTTTGTAGTTGTTAGTTGGGGTCAAGACATTATTTTTTTATTTGCACATCTCTCTATATATAGTACTTAAGAGATACGATTAAACAGGTTAAGACTTCTATCTCCACTATGAAGTTGCAGCATCTGATGTTCCCTTGTGGCAAAAGGAGTAACTGGTTTTTAAGGCCACCCCACCATTTCCCATCCCTCACCAACCACCACCAAGCAACCTAATAGCAGTCCTGAGATCTGAAATAATGTAAAGGGGAGGGCAGGGAGGATGGGGAGGATAGCTGATAGCTGCCTAAACAGGTGACCACTGCAGATTGGTTCAGAGGCCATCATCAGAACGATACTGTGGTACTAATGCTAACTTGCTGCTGAATGGTTCATGGTAGTTTTCCCTCTTCTTTTTTTTTTTTTTTCCCTTTTTTTTCCTCCACTCCCCACCCACCTCCCCTGAGGGGCAGAGAGAGGGAGAAAGATGACTGGTCAAAGGTTTGCCTTTCCGCTAGCTAAAATATATAAACGTTTATAGGGAGGAAAGGGTTTCATTTTTCTGTTTGGGTTGTGCCTCATGGCTTTGAGTGGGGCACAGGTCCTTCTGCTTTGACTTTTAGCAGTTCAGCCATTTAAATTCTTGTTTTTATTGTTAATTTAATTCTTCTCCTTTCTCTGTGTTCAATTGATATTTAGGTTTCTGGAACCATTGTGGATAAGAGTGGGCGTACCCTCTCAGGCCAGACAGGAGAGGCATTTGTCATTAGTGTTTCCCACAGTAAGCCACTTTGGTAAGGAAATGTATATTTCTCTTAGTAAGTTATCTGTAGATTGTGATTCTTTTCTATTTTAACCCTTTGCTTGCAGCTAAATGGAAGCTATGCTAGCTATGATCATATTTAATCACATGTATTGCTAATGTGTTCTGCTATTGTTCCCTCAGCAGAAATTATGTTTCCAAAGAATGCTGAATTTTTAAAACATTGCTCTAAATAATCTGGGGTTTTGTGTTTGCAACAGCCACTGAAATCACAATTAGGTCAAAGCATTAAAAAAAAAATCTGAAATTGTAGTTTGCCATCTCCTACTGTCTCAGGTTGTGCAAGGAGCTAATTCCTGCTATGCGCAGGGCTTACCTCTCTTTCTTAGAGGGAAGCAGTGCCAGCTCAGTATGTTTCAGGGTGGCTTGAAAGAGCAAATCATAAGATTTCATTCCAGTGTTCTTTTTATTGAATCCTTACAAAAATGTATATATTCCCTGAGTGTTTTTCTCAAGGATGTGCATTGTTGTTTTGAGAGCTCCTGATGCCTCCATTTACTTGCATTCTTTTCTGTTCAGGCATAAAAGTTGAAATAAGTATGAGCTTAAGATCTGTGAAAAGGCGTAGTACAGCAGATTTTGATCATTGTGCAAGGTTTTGCGTGTTAGTTTGAATAGCGTTCCCTGTTTCTCTATTCTTCTGTGTTTCTATGCCCTGTTCTACCTCCTCCTTGCCTCTTCTTCCCTCTTTACCATTTCTTCTCTCAGGTTGGTTCTTCACACAAAAACTTACTTACATTGGAAATAGATTCCCCACTCCCCCACCCCTTGCTTCTTAGAATATTCTAACTTAAAACATTTAATTCACTGTTAGCAGTGCATGGCATGCACATTGCAATGAGCCATTGTTTGTTTTTACAACAAAATTCCAACTAAAACGCGCAATCTGTCATCTCAGTGATACAAAAGCAGAAGACTACATTCACAGCTTTCCTGACTGCCCTTGAGGCTCCACTTTCCCAGACCAGACGGTGCTCCAGAAGTAACATATGGAGCCTCTTGGAACAGCGTGGTAGTTGACTTCTTCTCTCAGCACCACAGCCTAATGATCCATATTTGGCATGAGTCTGTCTCAGATAATCTTGCTCATAACTCTCTTGCCTCTGAAGAGGAGAGAAGGGCACTGGAGGAGAAATCAAGAATTTATTAAACCATATTTCATAGAAGCTATCTTATGGGTCTGAATGCTTAGGGCCTGTTTCCCATTTATGCGAAGGCTAGTATACAGTACTGTGGCAGAAGGGTTTTAGTTGTGGGAGCAGATTGCATTTAATGTTGTTTCTGTTGCCACATTGGTACAGAGTGGCTTTGGGGTTGTGAAAATGCTGATTAGTAGTAGTATCCTAGGGATCACGTTATACGTGTTCACATGTTTCCATTTGGGTTTTGTATGTCCTGTTTATGGTGATTTGTTGTCCTTAAGTTAGTTCTTTTGGAGCCCCCCTAAAAAGTGTGTGCTTTGTGTCTGGTTGATATAGATAGTAGCTGAGAAAGGCGTGAACTGTGCTTAGTAAGTGCTGAAAGATGTATGGCAAGGTGCTCAGATGTGGCATGAGTTTCCTCTGTGTTATTTCGGCTCTTGTGATTGCTTCTACTGTGGTAGCGTTGAGAAGACGTACGCTGAGTTTAGGGCCCTCATGTGGTGTTTGTTCTGGTCTCATGGGCACTCTGCAGCCTTAGCTTTCACAGGAGCTGATGTGTGACTGCTGTGAAGAAATGAGCAAGGGAGGGAAGTGATGTTTAAGTTGAGGGTGTGATGGTTATTACACTAGGGTAGCAGTGATAGCATACCAGCAATCTGGTTCAAGGCTGCTGGCTTTTAAGGCATGGTTAACGGTTTGCTTTTCTCAAATGTTTTCTTTCATGATGCTGTTGAGTGCCGTGGGGAGATGATACTGGCCACGGAAGCTACTTTTTGTTTCTGAATGAATGTGCGTGTCTGTGCTTAGTTTGACTTGGCAGTTTTGAAACAGGTAACGCTTGGATGGTGTCATGCTCATGGATGTATTTGTCAGCCACCCCTGCAGTGGGTAATCATTCAGGCAGTCTGGAGGGTCAGTACCCAGTAAGTCAAGTGAGAACATCAAGAAGTGCTTGTTTGGTGAGTATGCTGGTTGCTTTTACAGTATCTCTCTGGTAAAGTGAGGTAAAGAGAGTGACAGGTGAGTTTGTACTCAGAACCAGAGACAGATGGGTGTTAAATGTGGAAGGATGAGATGAAGCTGCCTGATACAGAAGAAAGCTTAAAAAGAGGGGGTGGGGAGTGTTAGCTGGAAGCTTGTAAATTGAATGATTTAACGGTAGTAAGTACGTTGCATTCATCTGCATTTGATAAGGACAGTTTTGTTAACAACTGTTACCTTGCTTTGCTTTGAAAATCCTGAGGGATAAGCCCCTGCTTTGAAATAAATTCCAGAATCTCATTGCTGTAATTGTGCATTCATATCCAGGGGATCTGTATGAGGGATTTAAATGTGTGTAAACACTGAATAGGGAAATGAGAATAAAAGGGTTCTTTTAAAGTTTTCCTGTTTAAATAGAATGGCCTGTATGAGATGCATTAGAAAAAGCACTTCGAAGGTAGAGCAGCTGGCTGTTTGGAAAAACAAACCTATATGCCCCCCCGCAAAAAAAAACCCCAAACCACCACCACCAAAACCCCCCATCCCCCCCCCCAAAAAAAAACCCAAACAACCCAAAAAACCAAACCTAAGTGCTTGGAAGAAGGGGTTTGTGTATTGTTTGGTCTGGGTATCTGACTCTGTGATATTAAAGGCCCCGGTTTTGGATGTTGCTGTGAGCCCCTTGGATCTCAAGGATTTGTGATTCTGTCCAACAAGTGAATCGGGCTGCAAGCATTTACTGCTACTACCTGTACACTTGCCAAGCCCCTGCCTACTCCTTGGAAACAGGAGAAAAGTCAAAAACCATTTTGTGCTCCCAGTCCTGTGCAGGGCTTTATTGCTTTTGACCTCTGGGAAACTTAAGTGGGCATACATGCACTTTATTAACTTAGCTATGTCTGAGGCAGCCTCTGTGGTTCAGTTAGTTGGGACATGTGGCTGTTATCCATTCCTGTTTCAGTGGGTTAGCTTGCATCCTCTCTGAGACCGTTATTCCAGGAAAGGAGAAAGCTTTTTTTACATCTTTCTCTTAGAGCAGCACTGTGAGCACCTTTTGAGTTTTGCAGTGCTCATAAGCTGGTTTCTAGAATGGTGTAGAGAGATCAGGAAACATACGTAAAAGATCTCTTATATACTTTCTGAAAGAGAAACTGAAAGAGAAACATTTTTAGTATCGATGTAGACATTTTGAGTGCAAGTCATGTATCTGTCACTGAATGGAAGAAAACATGATTGTACCTCATATACTGGTAAAATTGTCTGAGAAGCTTATTCATGCAAAAATACTTGTGCTGTAGTGCTGTCTAGGTTACTAAAATGTAGCAGATTCAGTTGCCCAAGCTTAGTGCTGCCATGAGGCATCTTGGGGGATGCACCTGGTTTCTTCCAAGGTTGACATAATTTATTATGATTTTAAAAGAAAATGATGAGTTAGCAGCTTGAAGCAGGTCTTACTCATTCAACCTTTTTCATACTACTTCTTGTAGCACAACGCTCCTTTCCAGTCTGTCATTCTCATTCCATTTGTTCTCTCTCTCACCTAGACGATACAGAGTTGCTGCAGTTGCTGTCAAAATGCTGCCATTTTCCTCCTGGATTTTGAAATGAAATCTTGATTTACTGTTCCCAGTTCAATTCAGTCCAGTCCCCCTCTCCCTTGCGTGTTTCTTCCTCCCAAGGGTTCTCATTTTGCACAGTCTTGCTGTATTGATGATGATGATTAAAGAAATTGGAGATCAGGTTGGTTTTGTTGTAGATGATTGTGGGAGTTAGCAGTTGCTGGCACTACATTTGTCTCTTTTGTGTGTAAAAGGTGTTTTTGCCTCAAAATAATTTTCGAAAATTTATTTTCCAGTATCGGCTTAAATTGTGCTTTAGGGGCAGTTGAAATGCGACCATTCATTGAAACAATTGGAAAATGTACAACAGCCTACATCATCTGTTACCCCAACGCAGGTGTGTTGGTGCACATGTTCCTATGCTTATGGGCAGGCGAAATGTAACTAAACCATGCCATCTCATTAGCAATAATGGAGTTGAATTAGCTTGAAAGGATGATTGTTTTTACTCTTAAAAAGAGGCTAAGAATATTTTAAAATGCTTAAAGTAACTATTCTTAGTTCTGTGACAAAGAACCCAGAATGCTCTCTTGCATGATTAATAATCTATTGAGTAATGATTGCAAGGGTGATGAGGCATTTCAGTCCTCATACAAGCATAGCTACTTCAAATATGTCTTTTACGGAATTTAATTCTGTTCTTGTGGGCTTCAAACAAATTGTAATACTAGAAAAATTATGTTTCAAGGTCTTCCCAATACTTTTGGTGGTTATGATGAAACTCCAGAAGTGACTGCCAAGCATATAAAGGTATGAAATATTTCTCGTGAATGTGTCATATCTGACATACTAGTAGACAAAAATTCTTTGCTTGTATTTTATGTGTATTCGTTACAGTACTGTGGTGTGGTTCCCTCCCCCCGCCATGGCTCTGTATGTCATTTGGATTGTTTATAGACAATTTGCTGAATGATAGTGCTTTTGAGATACAAGGTTAAGAAAAACTAGGAAACTGAAAACCTTAGTTACTTTCATGTCCTACACTAAGCAGCTTTCCTGCAGCTTGATCTGTGGATGTTAGTCATTTGCACTCCTATGTTCTTACTTTTACATTTGGGAATTGTTGAAAAAGCTGAGAGGTTTTTATGAATTGGCAGAATTTGAGTTGTGTGTATAGAAACCGCTGATGGTGGTGGTGTTGCAGTGCAGGGTGTCCTTCCACATGCCACTGGGTCTGTGCAAGACAGAACTGTATGGCTGGAGCTGCAGTGTGTCAGCGAGAACATGGTATCTGCTGCATGTTAATTCCCTTTTATAATACAGTATGACCAGTCTTTGATACTCATCCAAGTTTTCATCTGGGGCTTCAGTATAAAATAGGCCAGTTTCAAATGTAGTTTCCTAAAATTAGGTGTTGAAATTGCTGGTTAGCCTTGGGAATCCAAATCTCAAAACAAATCCTAAAGAGAAGAAATAGTACTGGTGTTTTTTAATTAAACTTTTTTCCTTGTGATCCCCCTGAATTGCTTAACATGTGAAGAAAAAATATATATAAATATTTATCTAAAAAAAAAAAAGATACCTTTATTAACTTGAAACAAAATTCTCTTTCCCTCCCTTTTACAGAATTTTGCTTTGGATGGTTTGGTCAACATAGTTGGAGGTTGCTGTGGTACTACACCAGCACATATCAGGTACATCATGAGCAACAACTTTAGGTGTGCTGGGAAGTAAATTAAGTGTTGCTTCTGTGGAGCAATATTCCATGGTTTGTCTTAGAGTTTCCTGAAAAGATGGATCACTTGAATGCCAATAGCAGCAATATATGGAGTAGAAATAACCTGGCTTTCATCATGAAGAATGAGTAGAGGCATAGTTCAAACAAGGATTATACCTCTGCTGTTTTGTCATCTAAAATTGTTTTGGTATGACTCCACCCTCTTTACCGTTGGATAGAATAGAATTCCCATCTCTGCTCCCTTATGCTGTATGTTCTCTCTCTTCTTGGCCCTCTTAGCCACAAGGTGAAACTTAAGGTTTGCTTTGATGGTAGGAGGAAGTAGAGTGTGTGGGTGTGTGTCAGAAATGTCTGAACGGGAGATCTGGGAACGTTGTACAGCTGGTGCTAGTCCTGGCCACTCAGGAGGAGTGTTTCATATCTTTCTCACTGGAAGTAGGTCAGTGGGAAAACCTGCCTTTTTCACCTGGGCTTGAAAGAGAAGGGGCCCTTGATTCATTTTTACCCTGATACAAACTGGGAAGAGGTGGTATGTGAACATGTCGAGGACACTGTGTGTCGCTCCTGACTGGAGCGAAGAGAAAGTGAACATGAACGCCATGAGTCATTCCGGCATCTGAGAAACGTGTCTCAGCACAGAACAATGTTTGTCCCTTGTTTTTTCTTTTTTTTTTGCTGCAATCAGTAATTGCTCAGCTCAGCAAATCACGAACACTTTAAGAGTCAGTGTGGTTGAGGACTGGTTCTGATATCCATCAGGTATTCCATTGGCACAGTATTTCACATTCTGTATTTGATAAATCTTCAGCTTTGTACGTTCTGGGCAAATAGCTACGATAGGATCTTCTGGGAGTATGTTTTTGCCTTTGGCCACACAAAGTGAAACAAGCTAATTAGTCTTGTCTGCTACAGGGCTAAATTGGAGATGTAGGTATATGTCTAGTATGTTCTGTTTGAGTCCTGTCTGGAGTGGTTTAATTTTAATTGAAAACTTATTCTTTACTTTTCTCTTTCTGTAACTCAGGAAAATTGCCGAAGCTGTGAAATTCTGTAAGCCTCGCATTCCACCTTCTCTCTCTCAAGGATACATGCTGTTGTCAGGTAAAATGGAGTGTAACAGTTTGAGCTTTATAACTCATGCAGCCTTCCTTTATAAATTTATTTGCTGTTTTCTGCTGATCAGAACAGCACTATGAATTTCTGGTTCTACCTGAATCCACCAAGCTTATGGATGTGTAACCAGATCTAAATCTTAACTGCTTTGGCCAAAGGATTAATGGAACATTTTATTACAATCTTGTATAATATAATCAAGCCAGCATATTTTACTTTACTAGTCTCAGACACTTCGTAATGGTGAGTGAGTATCTTTATCCTCACTTTGCAACAGGAGAGGGTTAAGCATAGAGAGATCAGGTGATTTGACTGCAGTTGATGGCAGAGCTGGGACGAGATCCTTGTTCACCTGCAGTGAGACAGCTGCCCTGTGTTGCCTCAGACGTCGATCTAGTTGTACTGGGACAGTGTTCCAGCAATACCTTCAGGTCTAGAATGTCTTTTGTTTTAGCAAAGTCTAGATCTGTATGTTCCTCAGCCAGGCCTTCTTTTAAGCCTTTGGGACATGTATCCTAGTAAAACAGTACCTTCTTTTTGGGCTGGTATTTTAATCTCAAAGTGAAATCAGTTTAGCATAAATTAAATAAATCATGGTTGGCCTGTGGTTTCATTCATTAGCTTATTCTGTTCTGATGTAAGGTTTGTTTGCCTCTGTGTTGCTTGTTACCCAAGGGTCCCACTTGGCTTGTTTGTCTGAACTTGGGTATGTGATTAAGAGCTGACCTTGTTTGTCAGTCAATTCAGTGGGCTCCTTCTCTGGTGGTGGTAGAGTCGTGAGGTAACATAATTGAAAGTTGAGAGGTGTGTATGTGCATACACATACATGCCCAAAGAATCGTAGCCTCGTGTCATTTTATATTGAACAAATTGGCTGTTATTTTTTGTGGATCAGGTAAATTATTGACTATCATTGAGGAAGGATAGAAACCTTTGGCATGTGTGTTGGAAGTTGTTTCATTGCATTTCTTTGCTAGTTACTCATTTGATTTGTGCACGTCCTGATGTGCTGAGAAAACACTATTAAAGAGAGACACACTTCTGTTTCATAGTTTAGAAAAGGGCTTTTGTCTTTCTTACACAGTTTTTTCTTTTCTGTTTTTACAAATATGTTCAAAAATATCTTTTTAAGGTCTGGAGCCATTCAGGATTGGGCCATACACCAACTTTGTTAATATTGGCGAACGCTGCAATGTTGCAGGATCACGGAAGTTTGCTAAACTCATCATGGCAGGCAACTATGAAGTATACATTTTACCAATAATTTTTATAGCTAATGCTCTGGTTTTTCATTGCCCCATTGCACTGTGTTATTGTTTGTTTTGCTGGCACAAAGCACTATTCTACACAAGTTACAAGAGTAAGAAAACAAGGAGAATTTACTTTCTCACTGTCCTTTGTTTCTGTGCTTACCAGCTCCTAATAAATTTGTGAGAAGGGTTTTAAAGGGCTTTTTTTTTTTTTTTGACAAGTGTTACAGGAAACATGACTTTCCATTTTGCATTAAGTTACACAGCTGATGATGGTTTAGAAAATGTCCTTGTCTGTGCTGTATCTAGGGCTGGATTTACAGAGGAGGGGGGAAGGAAAGGGGGTGTAATCTCTCCTTCCAACATGTAGGGTACATCTGACTTGGGATAGATTATGCCACTGTGCAGCCATCACTCTCTTCTCCAATCCTTGTCAGCATTATGGTTGCATCTAATCTTTATATGCTTTTATCACTGGCTCCAGTATGCTACATGAGAGTTGCTACAGAAAAAGTTGCTTAGAAGGTAATTGCTTTCTTGAAACAGCTGCAGGGCAAAAATGAAAAGGCTGGAGTGCTCATTTTTTACTGGTGTAAATTGCTACTGTAACATTCAAAAAAATCATAAAGTGACGATTCTTGAGAGCTGAGACTTTGCCCCAGTGTGTGCTCTGCTGTTCTAGTTGATGCAATCAAAATTAAAGTCTTAGTTTGTTTTTTAGGAAGTCTGACTTAAGCTTCTTAGAAGTCATGAAGCAGGTTAGACCTATTAAATAAAGAGCGCTTTAAATTCAGGTTGTTAGGGACTGTGAGCAACTAAAAACCACCTTCTTTTTTCTCTCCTCAGTCTGCAGAGTGACAAAAAAGAGAAAGCAAACAGACATGAGTGTTCAGATAATTATGTGAGCCGGAGGGAAAACTTTAGTATTTCCTTCTTAGCACTTGGTGATTATTCTGCAGCTGGAAAAAATGCCGAACAACCTCCAAAAATTAAGTACTCTGTGTTATAAAACAGCAAAGCTTGTGATGCAAGACCCTTATTTCATACCATCACTGAGCCTGTTTTCCTGTAATCTTGTGCGGTCAGAAGTCCTTGTTACCATGCAAATCTTAAATCATTCGATTAAGCATATCGCCAATGGTCTAAAATCAATGGCACTACCAGCACATTGTCTCTGGTGTCATATTTTTCTGAACAAATTCGTTATCACTTGTGCCATACTAACAACTTCTGTATGTTGTTGTACATCATGGACTATTTCCTTATTCTCTTATGGAATGTCGTATAAATTTTATAATTTTTGGCTGCATGCTTATTTTGGAGAAGTGAAATGTTATTCTGAGAATGACTAGGCTTTTTTCTACTGACTGTTGTTTTGGTTTTTGACTTTCTTCTTTAGGAAGCCCTGAGTGTAGCCAAATTGCAAGTTGAGATGGGGGCACAGGTTCTTGACATCAATATGGATGATGGGATGCTGGATGGCCCTGCTGCAATGACCAGATTTTGTAACTTGATTTCTTCAGAACCTGATATTGCAAAGGTTGTAACTGAGTCACTCCAAAGCACAATAAAGAACGTTTTATTGAGTTGGAAATTGCCTTTCAGAAAATTTTGATACTGATTTATTTAGTAACCAGTTTAGGTGCTTAATAAGCAGATGTAGGTGTCGCCCAAGAGGAAGAGGTACTGTAACAGGGAGGGCCTTTGGGGGAAACAGAGGTTTTAACATTTTCTATCTGATTCGAGCTAAATATGTGCCAGTCCTTTTCATTGGTTAGAAAAGCCAAATGCAGGTTCCTTTTGCAGCAGTTATGAACCATAATCTTTATACTGGCAGTGTACAACAGTATTGCTTTCCACAAAACTTAAAATTGCTGTGGATATAGAATGGTTTTAAAATACTTCTGCGAAGTGCGTTCTTTGAAAATGAGTATCTAATTCAGAAACACAAGACAATACAGGGAGAAGTAGAGGTCTCTATATGATATGTGATGGACTTGCCATAGAAGCTCTTGAGTTAAATTTGCTCTGAGTTTTGCATTTAAAGCAAAGTGAATCTACAAATACCATCTGGAAACTTTTTATTCATAAATGCTGATTAATATTGTGTGCATTTTTATGTACAAACGGGCAAACAGCATGTGGAACTCTAATTCATAACTTGTATGTATTCCCCTGGCTTACTTCTCTGTTATTTACAGGTGCCATTATGCATTGACTCCTCAAATTTTTCAGTGATTGAAGCAGGTTTGAAATGTTGCCAAGGGAAATGCATTGTAAACAGCATCAGTCTGAAGGAAGGTGAGGAAGACTTTTTGGAGAAAGCAAGGAAAATTAAGTTGTATGGAGCAGCTGTGGTTGTCATGGCTTTTGATGAAATGGGGCAGGTGAGTGTTGCTTTAAAGGAGAAGTATTTTTCTTCTGGAGTGCAAGGCTTTCTTGTGCAAGACAAAGTTGTTTTGTTTCATTGACACAGGTGATTCAAAGAGGTCTATATAGTCTTAGCAATAGTTTTGACCTTGATATGTAAGCATTTCTTATGGTGCTCACATGTTTGAGGGATCCGAGTACTGCTCTAAGTGTAGCTCTGCTAGCACAAGAGTGTGTCTCTTGCTGTTCAGCCATGCTGAACTCTTCCTTCCTTCACAGAAGATTTTTTTTTTAGTTCAGAAACTGAGTTTTGCATGAGAGTGGAATCTTTGTGAATTAATTTAGTTATGTCGAAAAACACATATTAAACTTTGCATAGGATAATGAAATGTTGGGGAGCAAAATTGTTTTTAACGAGTTGAGTCAAAACTCCAGGTACAGGTGTGGTGATATTTTTAATACAAAATTCTTCTATATAATCCTTTGCTAGTATTTGTGATGTTCAGTTTCCCAGTCTTGAGTCACCGGAACCGTAAATGATTTCTGGGGTGTTTATTTTTTGTGTTGTCTATAAGTTTCATGTCAGAATTCTTTTTCTCTACTAGGCAACAGAAACAGAAACCAAGATTACAGTCTGTTCCAGAGCTTATCACCTCCTTGTAGAAAAAGTGCACTTCAATCCAAATGATATAATATTTGATCCTAATATTTTGACCATAGGAACTGGATTGGAAGAACATAACCTGTATGCCATGAATTTTATCAATGCTACTAAAACCATAAAGGTGAGTTGTAAGCTTGTTTTAATTTGCAATATTTTGCTGAGGTTACTTAAAAACCCAAACCACCACAAAACAGAAAAACACCCCCCACCCCCAAACAACAACAACACCGCTGCAAAATGATACACATTTTAAATTAGCAAGGGGGACTATTCCTCTGAAGTGCAGCCATTCCCCAATATTGCTGTATTTCCAGTAGAAGAACTTCAAATAGTTCTATAAATATATTTCAGTCCATCATCTCTACTGTAAATATACTATATTAATTAAATGAGGTAACCATCACATTCATGTTCTAGCTAAAAGGACTTCTTTGAAGGTACGTGAAAACTGCCTTTTAAAATTAATAAAATTTCTGTTATTGTGGAAGGGATTTGTGCAGTAACCTGGCTTTTTATTTAGCCAAAATGTGTGTAAGGAAGTACCGCAGTGAAGAGCATCACCTGAATGCTCAGCCAAAGCAGTTGCACTGTTGTGTTTCACAAGGCAACTTGATTGGTCTGGAGATGCTGTCAGTAGCAGTCTGGGGCTTGAACACCCCACAGGCTATTTTGTCACCTTGGGACTGCTGGAAGGGAGGGTGCACCCTTGAGGTTAGCTGCTCAGCTACAGCCTGCTCCTGAGACATGCAAGCAGGCAGGTTGGCTGCTCCTGTTCCTAGAGGAGTGGGGGATGGAAGAGCCATAAGTAGGTGTGCATGGGGAAAATCTGGAATGCTGCTGTGGGAGGACTGATAGGTTTAGAGTAGCACCTGTGACTATGGAAACCACAATAGTTGCTTACACATAATTAGGCTGGATCTTTCCTTTTACTTGTATTTTTTTCTACAGAGATTTGAATTGCTTTTTATGAATTTGATTAACTAGAAGGAACTGGAACAGGGAAGAGATAAGGGGTGCATAGCCAATGCACCGCAGCTCAGGGGCCAACTGTTTTATGGACTGAATGCTTTCCTTAGGTTTCCTTTATGGAAAGCACTTTTCTAAAAATCTATGTGCAATTCCTATAGGAAACACTGCCGGGAGCCAGGATAAGTGGAGGTCTTTCCAATCTCTCTTTCTCCTTTCGAGGAATGGATGCCATTCGAGAAGCAATGCATGGGGTGTTCCTTTACCATGCGATTAAGGTATGATGTGCTTTTGGTTTCCATATGTTTGCACTTGGCAGGTATGCAGTGCGATGTCTGACAGCCCTAGTTGGGGGATTCTGTATGTTTTTTTTCAGTATGGTATGGACATGGGAATTGTGAATGCTGGGAATCTGCCAGTGTATGATGATATCCACAAGGAATTGCTACAGCTGTGTGAGAATCTAATCTGGAACAAAGATCCTGATGCGACAGAGAAACTTTTACATTATGCTCAGGTAACTTCTAATTTTAAGCTTTGAATAGTAGTTCGCTTAGCACCTCGGCTTTATCATGTCCCTGCTGATGATAGGTAGAACAGCCTATAAACTGCACGTGTCAATCTAACAGTGGGTGTTAGAAGTTACTAATGATACTACAAGTGGTTCAGTTATTAATATAGAATAAAATGTGAACTCTGTGATAGATTGAGCCTCTCTAATTTCATAGGTGCCTTGAAAGATCCTGCACCAGAGTTCTTCATATACTTCAGGAGAGCAAGCTGCATAGGCGTTCTTTTTTGAAAAAAACAAAACCAAAACCAAACAAAACAAAACACACAACAAACCAACCCAAAACCAATAAGAAGCAAAAAATCCCAACCAAACTCCCTCCCAAACCAAAAAAACCCTCACAAACAAACAAAAAACCAAACAAAAACCAAAAAAGGCCAACCCACAACCGAAGCAAATCTTGGTGCTGGAGCTTAATTGACAAGTGCACTGTGGGAGACAAAGAATAAACTGTCTCTCTCAATGGTTTGCTTGGAGTATATGTAAAAGGTGAAGTAGTTGCTTGCGGTTCCTGTCTGTGTCACAGACTTACAGTTCATGTAACTTATGTCAAAAGTGAGGATCAGCTATTTAGTGTTTTTGAGATGCTGTAATGACGGTGGTGATAAAAGACAAAGATTACACACCTGAAGGTTTCCAGATTATCAGCCATTAGACGACTGGTGAAATCCTGTTCTGAACAGAACACACAGCAAAAATCTCTCTGGGTTAGGTGGCTCTTAGATTTAAGTGCACAAGAAGGTTTGCATGCCCATTTTGTAGCTCCTGGAGGTATTATTTCTGTGCACAGCTTCATTTGGTTTGTAGTTTGCCCTATGGTGGTGCGTGCTTTTTAGGAACAATGGCAACATGTTGAAAACCAGTACAGGAAAACTCTCCCTATCCCTTGTGCTTAGGCTATTTTAGATGGTGCTCTTAGTGTCTAAGCAATTCACCTGGGAGCGATCTTGTCTGTAAAAGCAGAATTTTACCATTAGGGTATTCAGGGTTGCATAAAGAGGAAGAAAAAAAGAAGGGGAATTAGAAAGGGATTGCTTTAGCAGTGTTTCTGCAGAAGGCAGAATGTGAATTTAAATGGAGCATTAAAAGTAGAAATGGAAGTGGATGACGACTCCTTCTAGGTCTAGAAGTTTGGGAAGCCATGGTTGGAATCTCTGCCTCTTATTCATGGTGGTAGTTTTATTGTGGGAGTAAAACAGTCCCCAACTGAAAAAAAGAGAGACTCTTGATTCAAAACATCTTTAAAATTTAATTTAAAATATTACAACTTTCAGGTTTTCACTGGAGGTAAGCATCCTGATTTGGGTTTCATCTTGGCTCTGGACAAATGTGAAAGTCCAAATAGATAGTTGCTTACAGCCAATGAGAAGGATTATTACATAAGGTTTTGGAGTTCGAGGCATATTTCAAAATATTTATTCAGACCTTCCTCTGATATAGTGGAATTGAATGGCTCTACGTTCTTTTGTCTAGGGTTTTTTTAACCCAAAAGTGTATTCATTAGTAAGTGCATATGTCTTTTTTTTATTTCCAATTTCGGCAGTTTATTCTGCACAAAGAACATAGAATGTGCAGTCCCATTTCAAGTATCGCACCTCTAATAGAGCGCCAGTGAAGTTTCCTCCTAGTTTCATCAGGTAATAGTAATGTACCTTGCCAGTTGTTTGAATGCTAGACCAGTGAGGAAAAATGAGGAACTTAATCCTTGCAGATTTAGGAGATCAGTCTTCATTTGAAGTTTGAGATTAAAAACCATTTTCCATAAAGTGTATAGCTGCCGACATTCTCAAACTGAAACTTTGTCCTATTTATGGCAATTGGAGTTGTGCTTCCAAAGGTAGGTTTTTTCATCCTCAGCATGCAGTATAATCATCCTGTTTTTAAAGATCTGCTTGCCACTGTGGTCCCTGTGTGCCCACCCTACAGCTTCGTGGGTTATTTTTAGGTTGGAATGGTTCCCTTGCTAAAGTGCCTGGCCAGAGGTTGAGGAGCACTTGGTACCTTTTCATTGAATCACAGAAGGGCTGAGGTGGGAAGGGACCTCAGGAGATCATCTAGTACAACCCTTCTGCTCAGAGCAGGGTCAGCAAGAACAGGTTGCTCAAGGCCATGTCCAGTTGGGTTTTTAATATAAATAAGGGCGGAGACTTTACAACCTCTCTGGGCAACATTTTCTTCCTTTTTTCATTCCCTTTGTAAAAACTAGACCTATGAGTAGAATAAGATTTGGCAACGAGAAGCTGTGAAATTAGCTAACATTTGTATAAACATGAATGAAAACTTGTTCTGGTTTCTGTTCTCATGAGTGAGATCTTGTTACCATGATTTTTCCCATGGCTCTATCTTTAAAAACTTGCTGACGAGCACTCAACAGTATAGGAGGTTCGTAAGGACTGAAAGATGTCAGATTATGTGGAATAACCAAGGGAGGAAAAGAAATAACTTGCCTGGAGTGTCGTGGTTGAAGTAATGGATAGCATGCTGTTGTGGTTTAACCCAGCAGGCAGCCGAACACCACACAGCTGCTCACTCACTCCCCTCCCCATCAGTGGGATGGGGGAGAGAATCAAAAAAAAAAAAAACAAAGGAAAATTCGTGGATTGAGATAAAGACAGTTTAATAGAACAGAAAAGGAAGGGATGATAATAATGGTAGAATATACAAAATGAGTGATGAACAATGCAATTGTTTACCACCTGCTGACTGATAACCAAGCAGCAATCACTACTTCCTGGACCACGCCTCCTATTTATATACTGAGCATGATGGTATGGAATACACCCGGTTGGCCAGTTTGGGTTAGCTGTCCTGGCTGTGCTCCCTCCCAGCTTCTTGTGCACTTGGCAGAGCATGGGAAACTGAAAAGTCCTTGACTCAGACTACTTAGCAACAACTAAAAACATCAGTGTGTTATCAACATTCTTCTCACACTAAATCCAAAACACAGCACTAGGAAGAAATTTAACTCTATCCCAGCCAAAACCAGGACACATGCTCTTCCAGCAGCCTTCCTGGGGTGGGTGTTTACGAGCTTTTTTGCATTGTGAAGCCCTTTTGGCCTTTGCATTCATAGCAAAGGGAAGTGTGAGGCAAAGAGAGTATGCGAGAGTTTGGGACGGTCTATGTGCATGAGAAACAGTAGTTCTGTAGGCTGCCTGATTGAAAACACATCTGTGATACGGAGCAACACAACCTATTCCAGCAGAAACTGAATTAGTGCCAAATTAATTAGAATTTTAAAATTAAGTGTAGTGTGTGGGCCAGGAATCAATTTAAATTATGTTCCCAGAAGTAAAACCCTTAGGATTAGTCATTTCATCATTTTTAAGAGCGTGAAAATTATTGAACTGCTCCTTCTTTTTCTTTTTTTTTTTTTTTTAAACTTTTGGGGTTTTACTTTTTCTTTGTTCATTTTGTTTACATCTTCATTGAGGTATATACTCTTGGGGATGTAGACCCCCTAAGTGTCTGTGGTACATCACAGGTGTTTGCAATATGATTTGCATGTATATAAAAACCCTTTTGAATAATCTAAAATTATTTTATGGGTCAGTACTTGAAATTATCCTCACTTTTCTAAAAGTAAAGTCCATAGTTGTATTTTTTATGCTTGCAAGCTCCTATGGATGTCTTTGCTCTTCAGAATCATGCACAAGGAGGAAGAAAAGTTGTACAGACCGATGAGTGGCGGAAAAGCTCTGTGGAGGAAAGGCTGGAACATGCTCTTATAAAGGTGAATCTGTGCAGAAAATTGTCCTACCCATCAGGTCTCAGAGACATGGTCTCAGCTCAGACTTTAAGACCCTTTAAACCCTTTGGCTTTAAAAATTCTTCAACAGCCATTCTTTTAAAAGCTATTAATTAATGATGAATAATACACTTATTAAAGCTAATTAAATATATTAATTAACAGAGAAAACTGTGGTGATTTGTCTTTAAACTTCACAAGTTGAAGTCTTTGACCCTTAATATTTTATTCTGCTAGTATTGGTAGTAAAAACATTTTACTTTCTAATATATTGCTTTTACTTTCTAGGGGTTTTTTTGGTCCTTTAACAGTACTGCACTGAGTGGTGCTTGTGCTGAGGAATCAATCTTTTTATGTTTGGTTTTTCTTATGACATGGTTAAGAAAAACAAACCAACCTGTTAATACTGGGGACTCTTGCTTTGAATAACTTTTTATATGCCTAAGAACTAGTGTTTTGTTTCCAAAGAAAACCTATTTTAAATACACATTTGAGGTATTCTTAAAGATAAGCAGTATGTAAAGTATCTGTTTGTACTTTCATTGTGATTTTTTGGGGGGAGAAGGCAACTAAATAAAAGCTGTATTTCTAGCAAGATAAAAGCTTCTCAATTTTTTTTCCCAGGGCATTGAGAAGTATGTCACTGCAGATACAGAAGAAGCAAGATTAAATCAGCAAAAATATCCTAGGCCTCTAAATGTGATTGAAGGGCCTTTGATGAATGGCATGAAAATTGTTGGCGATCTTTTTGGTGCTGGAAAGATGTTTCTGCCTCAGGTAATGAGAAAATGATTTCATATATTTTCCTATTTTGCAAAAACTAGCGTTGTAAACTGTAGTCAAAACATTGTATACTGGCTATTTTTTCAGATATAGCACGTGAATTGTGAAAATTCAGGTGCTGCTAAGAAGCAGCCCTATTTTTGCTTTACTTTGGAACTTCACTTTCTTTATGTAGTTTTACACGTTTGTTTCCTTTCTTCCAGAGTGTTTTTGCTTTATTTGAAATGCAGTTTAAGTCTGGGCCTGTGAAAAAGAGCAAGAGAGACAAAGATCCAAACAAAAACTGCCGTGTTTAGCACCTTCCAGATTTGGGCCTGTTTGTAGCTTCCAATTCTGTTGTGAGTGGTCCGAGAGGCTGCACTGTGAAAGCATGTGTTACGTGTAGACCCTTAGTCCAGTAGGACCAGCAGCCTGCTACCAGAGAATGCTCTGCAAAGCTGGAATTTTTTGCAAATGAAGTTTTGTTTATTGTTTGAATGGATATAAAAGAAAGCTATGAGAAATCTGAGAATTCTTATTTTCCCCCCCTCTGTTTATCTATGCAGGTGATAAAGTCTGCTCGAGTTATGAAGAAAGCAGTTGGCCACCTTATTCCCTATATGGAAAAAGAAAGAGAGGAAAGGAGAGCTGAACGAGGCAGCATAGAGGAAGAGGCAAGACACAGTCCTTTGTGCTGTAACTCTTTCATAGCATGCCATGACAAAAATTGAAATTATTTTTTGCTAATGACATTTATTCAGCTTTCATGCTGGAGAGTTGATGCAGTCATATAGAAACTGACAATCTTGGCATAATTTGAAGTAGGTTTGAAATTCATGAAGTGCAGATTTTGTGGAGCTCTGCTTGGTGTGTGCCTAAGCTGATGTCACAAGTTTCCTGAAGGATTCCATAAGCCTTTGTAGGCCCTTTATACCAGTGTTACTTATTTCTTGTATTTTTGTAGGCATTTAATTCTAGTGTTACTTATTTATGGTACTTCTAACTTGATGGCAAATGCTTCTACTACTTCTGCCCTCAGTGAACTATGGAACTCCCTTTTGCTTGTTCAAAGCCTGTTACTATGTTTCTTTTCATTCAACTCTTCCCTTCCCCCTAGCCTTGACCATTCTCTTAGCTAAACAAACCAAATTCTTCCATCCTTTTTCTTCATAGATCGTAACTTCAAGACCTCTTGTTATGATAGAATAGTATGCTCATTGCATGTGTAGCCATGACCAAGTTGAAGGGGACAAGTGTTTATGAAAACAGGGTCTGAATACAGTTGTCTCTTCATATCTGTGTTTTTCTACCAGTTTCTGAAGACTACTTTTTATGTAATATATAAAATAGATATAATTGAAAATATCCAGTGATTTTTCAGATCCTTGAGGGCCTTTCCTTTATAGCATTTCCTGTTTCACAGCCAACAGTTGGTGATGCCTGAGAATAGTTTTATCAACTACCTGTGCATATACTTGAAGTAATTTCTTCCAAATTTGGTTAATGGAATATGTGATAGGAGCATTGGAAAATTAAGACGTAGGATGTCCCTTGTTTCTCCATACTGACAATATTCTATTCAATAGAAAAGAGAGTTCAGATAAATTGGACAAAATCCCCTTTTAAATACTCATGTCTGCTGTTTCCTATTATATTTATAATGTGATAGGTGCTTACAGTTTTGGTTGTTAAATATTTTTCTTCTTCTCTTGTCTTTGTCTGACTTTGTCTGACTATAAAATTTACGTTTCTTTAGTCCTGCGGAGCCTTACCTTGTCTTCATGAGTTCTCAGAGACAATAGCTATTATCAGAATCTGGTATTTAACAGGAGAAGGAGGGGGAAAAAAAAAAAAGAAAAAAAAGGAAAAATAGCAGAATTTCTCTAAACTGTGATATTTGTGTATTTCTTTTGTTTCCCTTCTGTGGATTTTTGAATGGTTCCTAATTCTTCCCTTGAAATCTTCTTACACTGTATCTTTCCATTTGCTGTGGATCCGTTGTGTGATTGTCCAGCATAAATGTAATGAATACAGCAAATAATTTAGAAAGAAAAATTACCTAATAATCAAACCTGACTAATCTTAATGGAAGAAGGAGAATGCCTAAGTCTCTCTTCCCATGCTCTTTCTGAATGTGAAGAAGCTGTCTTCTCTCCAGTATCTCAAGCAGATCTGTTCTCTGGCTGTCATGAGTCACCTTTCTATGTGTCATCTCTCTCCTGCTCATGCTGTTCTTTTTATTTTAATTCAGATGACAATGCCAGTATTTGGCACCTTCTGGTTTGTTCTGATGCTATTTGAAGTCAGTAAAAATTGTTACCCCACTACTTCCATGAGCAGTGGATTAGGATCTACTGTGAACCCTCCGGAACTTAATTCTCTGGCTAAAAAGAAGTGAAGTGGAATTTGAGAGGCTCTTAAAAATAGAGCAAGCACTCTGAAGAGATTGTGAGATATTGTGTGACTGAGGAGAGCAGGAGGGAAAAAGTAGGGCTTTTTTCTGTCCTCCTGCTTCCTCTACCTTCTGCTAGGCAAGGGATGTAGTGCCTTCCTCTTCAAAAAAAAATGGTGTCACTGTGTAGAGAATTGGTGAGAGAGGAGAAAACAGCTGCATCTATCTCCAAAGTTAGATGTTGACTTGAAGGAAAATGATTTGCAGACTCTGGTAGCTGATTCGTCTGATGTTACCCAGGCTACTGTAACCTCCAGGACAGTTTTAGTCACAGACTGCCAGGAAATGCAAAGCGTTGATAGTTACATTTGAGGATAAATAGCTGTGGCTGTGGATCTGTATCAAGATTTAAAAAAAGAAGCCCTTTGGATGTGTGCCCAGAACTTGAGGACCTCCTTTCTTGAGACAATTGAAATCACAGTGTGCCCTAAATAGGGTTTATTTAAAATAGTGTCTGCTCTGGCCCATGTTGTTTGCTGCCCACCACAGATTTTTCCTTCTTCTCATGTGCAAATCCAATTTTTTTTTTTCCTTGGATATCAATCACTAGTTAAATCATCAGTAGTTATTGGGTACGATACATGTGGGCAGCACTTTTTGTTCTTCCCCCAGTCCTTGATTAATCTCTTTGCCCAGTTTTCTCTTACGTTCCAGCAGTATATTTTCAGCTGCAAATTTTTTTATTTATGCACTGAGATGGCTCACTTACAGACCTCCATCTTGCCTCCTCTGTTCCCCAGTCTTCTGTAAAACAGGAGCACTGGGGAGATAATAGATTTTAGTAAACAGCAGCATTTAGGACCATGGGAAATGCTAGTATCACTCTTAGTAATATATAAAGTTTTTTTCCCCCAGAAAATTGCAACTACAGAAGGCAATGTAGGCTCACAAAGTAGAGAGCTATTTGATACTGTCCAGAAATACCGCATGCTTCATGGAAGGATCTAATTCTCCAGTTCTGCCATCTGCAAAGGAGACGAGATACCAGCCGGAAAAATATTTTGTAGTTTCACATAGAATATGCTTAGGTTTCCACTTTATTTAAATTCTGTGCAATTTAAGTAGTCTGGTGCAGGATCAGATGCCAGTAACAACTCAAACATGGCACTGTGGTAGCCTGGAGCTGCTCCAAATGACAACACTGATTATACAACTAAAAACGTATTGCAAAGGCCTGTGTCCTGGTGGAGAATTGCTATAGGAAGTTCTACAGATGCCCTGCTGGTAGGACCCCTTTGTCAGGCCTGAATGCCGACTAGCCTAGGACCAGTTTGTGACAGTACAGTTTCCCTTCTTCAAGGAGATCCTTTTTCCAGCTTATTTATTCAGTCTGGGTAGTCTGAAGTAGCCTGATCACTTCACTCAAATGTCTCCTTTGCTATTCGTGTTGAATAAAAAATTGGTCTCTTCTGCTTTTCCTAATTCCTCTCATTCTTCTCAGCATTGCATTGAAAGATTGTTCTTGATGCACAAGCAGGCGTGTAATTATGAGTGCTCATACCCTTTTGTTCTAAATATTTAATCTATTTAAATTCTTTATTGGTGAGGTTTATATTTGGAGCAGAGGTACCTTAGGAGTTCAGTTATTGCACTGCACAAAATGCTATACAGATCTGAATTTTTTTATATGCTATTTTGTTTTTTTAAACACAGATTTTTGAATAACATGCACGCAATTTGCAGGAATAATTCTTGTGCAAGTTTTTATTACCTGGATCTTTTAAAATAGTTTTTAATATTGACTATATTACCTCTACTATGCTTTGCAATTGCTTGTACTACAATAGGAGTATGGGTCATGGATTAGGATTGTGCTGTTGAAGGATCTGCGCAAACATACTGAGGCTCCTGAGTAATTAAACTCTTGTGTTATTTGTTCAACTTTCAGGATCCTTATCATGGTACAATAGTACTAGCAACTGTGAAAGGAGATGTACATGATATCGGCAAGAACATTGTGGGAGTCGTTCTGGGCTGCAACAACTTCAGGTAAAGAGACTAACATTCGATAGCTGGGAACACAACTGTATAAGGCTAGCTAATTAATATATTAGGCTAGCTGCAGCTGTGGTGATAAGAGGTGGGCATTTCTTGGGAACTGTCCTCTGTTCGCCAAGTTGTGGTTGGGAACACAGATCATACCAGCTATTACTAATGGGGAGGCAAGAAGGAGTATAGCCTCCTCCTTTAATACTTTTTTTTCTCGAACAAATTGGCATTTGAGGTGAATACAGTTTAACATCAACCAAAACATAGATGAGAGCATCCATTTTTATATTTGTTTTATATTAGTTAAATATAATAAGTATAATGTCTTAAACATGTAAGTATAATGTCTGAAGAAATCAGATACAATTATAGTAGGCAAGACTATGTGTGGGTCGTGTGTTGTGTTGGGAAAACGGTCTTATAAGATTCGAATGAACCTTTTAGTATGTTTTTCAAGCTGTTTGTTAACTATGAGGTTTTAAAAACTTGCTGGGGTATGTTTTTGTTCAATAAGAGATGAGATTCTCATCCTGTTTCTGAGCTTCAAAAGATAGAACTTCAAGAAAAGCCAGCTCTTTCAAGGCCTGTGTAAAATGTTGCGCAAAGCTGAATCTGCCTTGGAACTCTGTCTTACCATTCATTCCTTTAGTTTTGTTTTTGACTTGGGGCTGTAATTGGCTCTAAAAAGAGCCAAAATGATCTCTTTATTTTAAAAAACAAAGGGTTGAAGCCAGTAGCAGTGCTGTTTATATGCAGTATATTCTGTTTCATTATCTCTTGAAATTCTGTCGATTGGTTTCAGGCTTTCTTGAGCTTTATTTGGACTTACTGAACTGAAGCGTAGTGTTTTCTGTCACCGTGAGTATGAGTGAGGCTGAATGAAGGTAGCAGGCTGGGGTGGCTTACTCGAAAAAAAAATAAAAACCTTGGCAATGGCTAGGGTTAATAGGAATAAAATGCTAGCAAGGGAAGTGCAGTGTCTCATTTCATAAAATGTATGCTTTAATAAGACAAAAAAACCCTTGATGTGAATTATCTTATGTTCCTGACGTAAGATATAATGTCTACAAAATCTTTTCATATTGTCCAAATAACTTCAGAAATGCCACTGCTGTTGGCTGGCCCTGGTAGGCAGGTAAGCATCACACAGCCATTTACTCACTTCCACCCAGCCAACCTCAATGGGATGGGGAAAGAGGAAGGGAAGAATAAAAGCAAGAAAAATCGTGAGTGGAGATAAAAAATATTTAATAAGTGAAGGAGAAGTGGAAGAAGAGAGAAAAAAAACAAAACCAAAAACCAAACAAAAAAACCCCAAATGATACAAAGACAATCACTCACTACCTCCCACAGGTAGACTGATGCCTAGCCAGTTCCTGAGCAAAAGATAGCTAACCCCTGCTAAACCCCTTCCTCTCCCTTTTTATTGCTGAGCATGACATCATATGCCATGGAATATTTCTTTGGTTAGTTTGGGTCATCTGCCTGGTTGTGTCTACTCCCAACCTCTTGTGCATGCCCCAGCCTGTTCCCTGGAGGGTTAGAGTGAGAAACAGAGAAGGCCTTGATGCTGGACAAACACTGTTCATCAATAGTTAAAACATTAGTGTGTTATCAGCATTGCTTTGGTCACAAATCTAAAACACAGCACCATATCAGCTGCTATGAAGAAAGTTAACTCCATCTCAGCCAGACTCAGTACAACCACAAAAAAATTATTTAAAAAAAAAAAAAAAAGCCTCTTGAATTTTCTTCTCTACTGTATCATCTGGAACTCTGATGTATTGAAAATTTTGCCAGACCCAGAGGTATTTCCTATATTAAAACTCCCAACAGAGGTCTTAAGAGAAACAAACAAACAAAAATCTCAATTTTAACTTCAATTTTAGGTCAGTCATTTACAGTACGAGCAATGTATTTGCCCTTTAGCAGAAATTTGACCTGTTTTTTAAAGAATCTTGTGTCATCTCACTTCTTTTCACAGAGTTATTGATTTAGGAGTCATGACTCCATGTGATAAGATATTGAGAGCTGCTGTTGAGAACAAAGCAGGTATAGAGAGATTTCATTAGTACTCCTGAATTGTTTGATTTTAAACCCCACTCGCATTTTTTATTGCTACTCATTGCATTCCTATGCTGTCTATGATTTGGTCAGACTATCTTCAGATAAATCAGAACTTTTGCATTAACAATAGTAATTATTTAGTATTTGGCACTTTTGTGAAACTTAGCCCAAGGAACTGAAAACCTGTATCAAAAGGACAACTCCAAGAGAGATGTTTCAGTATTTGTTTTACAGTTGGATAAATGGAGACTTGGAAAGGTTAAATAATTTTGTGTTGGATCTTAAATCAGTAAAAGAACTTGGCATTCAGCCTGCCAGATCAGTGAGTGTGAAATCAGGAATGAATTGTTCTAATAAATAATGAACTTTCTGAAACAAGTTACAGTTGCTTTGAAACAGTGTATTGCATTGTGGAAAAGATTAATTTTGTGGAACATAGGTGGTGAAGTTCGAAAGCGTTTGCAGTTTCTAAAAGCAGAGCTTATAATTGTTTTGTCTTGTTTCCCTCCTCAGTGCCAAACTTCTGAGGTTTGAAGCTTGCTAATCAGAAGTACTGTATATTTATTGCTGAAACTAGAGCAGTAGGTGTTCAGCAGCTGTGAAGACTATTCGAGAAATATCCTAAACTGGGGATTTGGAATCACTTTCATTCTTGGAGAGCTTTCACCTTCTAAATGGGTCAAACCTTGCTTCTAGACTAGCAACTACCTGCTTTTTATCTCACTATTTTCTATCTGATGCATGAAGCTATCTGATGTATGAAAGAAACGCTTTCTGTAATAATTTCTGTGTCTTTCTAGAGTGGATTTGCTAAACCTTTTGTGTATGTGTGTTTGTAAATTTGCAATAGATATAATTGGCCTATCTGGCCTCATCACCCCTTCTTTGGATGAAATGATTTTTGTCGCCAAGGAAATGGAGAGACTGGCAATAAAGATTCCTTTGCTGATTGGAGGAGCAACTACTTCTAAGTAAGATATCTCAGTTGGGAAGATGGGGAATGTGTATGAAAATAGTGTTCACCAGGGAAAAAGAAAACTTACAGCCATTTCTCTCTCCCTTTCCCTCATTTTCCCCCAACACACATGCTGGTATGTGTATACTTAAGACTGAATGTTACTTCTTATATCAGAAGTCCTAGAATATAGAAGTAAAATGTGATTGGGACACAACAAATAATGGACATCTTAAACATTTAATTTTTGCAAGTGTTATGTATTTTGGAAGTGTATATTGTATGTGGAAGTATTATATTTCTTTCTAAAAGTTCATGCACGTATGCATATGAATACAGTTCTGTTCTTCTAAGAGGTTAAATGATCTGTTTCGATTCACCAGAGCATTCTGAAAATGCAGGATTTTGAGACTAGAAATGGTCATGTTGACATCAGGGAGCTATTATCTTTAAGAAAATTAATGTATTTTCCTGGATCACTGTTCAGCACTGTGCTGATTGTGTTGAGACCCCAGTCCTTTTCAAGCAGGCTGATAGGGGATAAATTCTAGCTGCTTGCCTTGAAGTAGTTACCATTTTGCTTTTGATAGACTGAGCTTTTCTGTTGAGATCTTGTTCTCTCAGATCCGTTCAAATGAAATAATGCAGCTGCTATGATGTCGTGAAGACCAATGTTGACAGCTCACTGACACCTAGTATTAACATTACCACAAATGTGTTTTAGGCATGTGTAATGGCCTTGGGTCATGCTTTGCTAACTGGCTTATGTACAATATGCTTGAGTAGGTGACAGCTCAGAAGATTGCAGAGGTCATTTCTTGCATAACTAGAAGCTGTTAGCAGTGTTGCTTTCTTTATCAGAGCAGCACATATTCTAGCAGAACGATTAGCTCAATGCATTCTGTATTTTTGGCCTTAGCAAGTTGTCCCATAATTTGACAGACAGTGAAGAGTAGGATCACTGCCTGTTTTTATTGGTCCTGTAGTTACAATGCAAGGTTAAGTGTATCCTTTTTCTCCTTCTCCATATGAGTCTCTTCCTATGGCTTTGATACTGAGAACAAACATGGAGGGTTTTTTTCTTAAAAAAAGAAAGGGGAAAACAAAAAAGGCTTTGTTCTAAGTTGGGGTCTTAGAAGAGCCCTTTCTTCAGTGTCTCTTTTCAGTGTTTGTACACAGGGCATTGTGGCCTAGTAATTGATGTCACATAACCAGCATCAAAGAATTTTGTAGAATTTATTCACAGAGATGAACGTAGCCAACAGCAAGGCTGGTTGTGCTAGTTTTATCCTTGAAAATGGAAATTGTTGAAGAATGTATGTATAATTTTGTATACATAAATAATAATTTTATTCATGTGAACTGTATATAAATATATACTTATGCATATGCCTAGACACATACAATTTCTATAAAATATATGTCAGGTAAACATGGAAGACTGGATTGGTAATATATATTTAATTTTACTTCCACAGTCTTAAGTTTAACCTCATGTGTGCATTCTGGAAGGTTGTGTACATGTCAGAGGTTGCTAATGAAGAACCATCTGCACTTTTTCTCTGTAATAAGTAGACATCGTTATCTGGAATAAGGAGAACATAAGTACTTGGAAGGGTGGTGAGTGAGGTTAGTTAGAAAGAGAGAGAGGCTGGATTTTACCTACAGAATCTCCATAATAGAGTTTCTTCATCACTTACAATAATGATGAAGTTTGCATTCTTACTATACTGCTTTGGTACATTCAAATACTGACAAATAATGGTTACAGTGTTGTTGGTAATGTTGTTGTGGTTTAACCCCAGCCAGCAACTAAGCCCCACACTGCTTAGCTGCTCGCTCGCTCCCCCCGGTGGGATGGGGGAGAGAATCGGAAGGGTAAAAGTGAGAAAACTCGTGGGTTGAGATAAGGACAGTTTAATAGGGAAAGCAAAAGCTGCGCACGCAAGCAAAGCAAACCAAGGAATTAATTCACTCCTTCCCATCGGCAGGCAGGGGTTCAGCCACCTCCAGGAAAGCAAGGCTGCGTCATGCTTAACGGTTCCTTGGGAATACAAATGCAATCACTCCGAACGTCCCCCCCTTCCTTCTTCTTCCCCCAGCTTTATATGCTGAGCATGACGTCATATGGTACGGAATATCCCTTTGGTCAGTTGGGGTCAGCTGTCCTGGCTGTGTCCCCTCCCAACTTCTTGTGCACCCCCAGCCTACTTGCTGATGTCAGAAGCACAAAAGCCCTCGGCTCTGTGTAAGCGCTGCTCAGCAGTGACTAAAACATCCCTGTGTTATCAACTCTGTTTTCAGCACAAATCCAAAACACAGCCTTATACTAGCTACTATGGAAAAAATTAGCTCTATCCCAGCCAAAAGCAGCAAAATGTTTATTTTTAAAAAATATAAAAATTAGTATGTACTAGTTGATACAGTGCCATTGTAGGATCGTGCCCTGGTTGTTTCCCTTGTTCCTATCAAAATAGAAGATACAATATCTTCTTGTCAAAAATAGAGCTGCTAAGATCAAAAGCGCATTGCCTAGAAGCAAATTAAGATGATCCTGGACAGTTAGTTACACAGCTGTGTTGCACAGTCATCAGTAACCTCAATGGCCAAGTGCTTTAAATATTTGACAGAACCTGAAGAAAAAGGAGATCTGATCTTTGCTGTGGAAGATCGCTTCCTGGGTTCTGATTTAAATTAATTTAAAAAATGGTGTTTGACCTTAGCATTCAAGAAAGCAAATTGAGCTTTGGCCTGCAAGGTCTTCGTTCCTGCACTTGCTTGCACAGTCTGCCAGGACTCTGAGCGACAGGGGTAGCCAGCTGCATTTCATGTGATAGCTTAGGCCTCAGTTTAGGATTCCAAAATTTAATTTAATTGACAAAGTACTATAAGTACAAAGTACTGTAATGAAGTGATTCTTCATTATATGCTGAAGTATTTCCATGTGGACTGGAATATGAGTAAATGCTAAATAATTGGATGAATTGGGAGGTTTTTATGTGAATGACTTAACTGACCAAGCAGGTGCAAGTTTGTAATATTTATTGACTGCTGGCAGAATTCCTTCTTCAGGTGAGTAGAGAGCTTGTGCTTCCGGTTTTGAAGTAGAGCATCGTAGAAATGGAATAATCATCACTGAAATATGTTAATGCTAATCCATAGACCCAGAAACTAGCATGTGGGAGGGAAAAATATAAGATGAGCAAAAAAGATTGAGAAAAAATTGTTAGTTTTTGGTAGGCTTAGTTTGGAACATTCTCACTGAAATTTTCTGAGACTCAAACTAATGAGTTGCTGATTTTCAGTCAGCCGGTAAGACAGTGAGGGAGTATGAGTTGGCACATTATTTATGAAGCATTCCGATACTCTTTGAAGAAAAGTGTTTATGTACCTATTATTAAAATCTGTGTTTAATCATCCATGCATAGCAGATGGATGAATTGCTTTCTTCTTTTGAAGTTCTGGTCTATGCATTAAGTCAGGATTTATTTCGCTGGGGGTTTTGTCTGGGTTTTTTGTTTTGTTTCAGTTGTGAAATGCTCACTCTGTTTCTTTTTCATTTAAGAACACACACAGCTGTTAAAATTGCCCCACGATACAGCGCACCTGTAATTCATGTCCTGGATGCATCCAAGAGTGTTGTGGTTGTAAGTTCTAAATTATAGTTTCTCATCCATGCAAAAATATATGCCCTGTTTTTCTGTTGTGCCTCTCATCCTTTCCTTTAAGGCCTAACGTTATGGCAGAATATTGAAGAGCCACAACAGAGACCGGTTTCTAAACTACTATTGCTTCAGTTATTTTTTGCTGCCATGTGGTTATCTCATCTGACTTGTGTCAATTATTGTTTCTGAATACCTTTATTTAAATGCCTATTTCTCTAGTGAGGGTGACATGATTCATTCTGAGTCCTTGACTGTAGTTTTGAGATGTTCTATAGTGAAGAGCGATGAGGTTAGATGTGATCTGCTATTCTCTCTCTTTTGGATATATTTCTGAAGTTAGTGATATGGCAACGTTGGTACTATGAAATGTCTGGCTGAAGTTTTCTGGGATGGATGCTCTCTTTGTCAGGCAAATGGGTAGTCTTAGCTGGCAAATACCTGCTGAAAAGAAGTAGGCCAAGCTGTGTGGTGTTTCTACAACTATTCAGTCTTTAAAGTCTTAGAGTATTCTTCTCTCAGGTCTTTCCAGAGCCAGACTGGGCTCTGCTAATATTACATGTGTAGTAGGGCAGTAGTCTCAGTGATAATCATATTCTTAAATATATTTTGAACCTAGCTTGCAAATTAGTTGTAAGGCATAATTTAGTGTTGTCAAGTGTAATTGAAAAAAAGAGTTGGAGAAAGACAGATAGCTTAGTCTGAAGTTCATACTCTGTCCTTACTATAGTATGTTACGGTATGTATCTAGCGCTTTCTCTTTACTTTTTTCAGTGCTCCCAGCTCTTAGACGAAAGTGTAAAGGATGATTTCTTTGAAGAAATATTAGAGGAATATGAAGAAATTAGGCAAGAACACTATGAGTCTCTCAAGGTACAAATATAATTGCTTTAGCTTCTTTTGTTTTTTGAAGTGGTTAGTACTTGTCTCATTACTAGTTGCCTTAGTTTCAGCTCCTTATGAATATACCTTCAGGAATATTTGTGCTGTTTAAAACATGCAGTAGAATTGATGGAGAACTTCCAGAAGTGCTTATGAAATCAAATTTTGTAACCTATGAGGGAAAATTCTGCATGAGTCTTAACACATGCTTGGCAAATTCTTGATTGTCCTCAGTGGGCAATCAGTGGTATTTAAGGCATCTCCATGGAGCTGGCAGTCATGTCAACTTACCCAACCTACAGGAGACCAATGCTCTCCTGGAGCAGTAGCTGGAAACAGGGAGCTACACTGGGATAACTAAAATGGCACTGGATGCTTTTCTTGGTACTAAGCCACACTCTATTGAGTATTTTACAACAGCATGCTTTCCTGATGTGTTCATATTGTTCAGGTTAGCCATCTTAGTGGTCTCAAAGTACAGAGCTAAGGCTGCCATTTGAGGAAAGTGAAGAGAAGGAAGCAATGAAATGTGGAGATGGACTGTGCAAATTAACAGTAGGAAACAAATAACATGACTCCTCTGAGGCTGTCTTTGTAAATAAACACAGAAGCAAGCTGAAAGTCACCTGGCTCTTACCTGGTCTCTTGATAAAGAAAGATAAAGCTTCAGGCCTCATGCTGAGGACATTTGGTGTGACCAAATTTAAGATTGTCTTTGCACAGGGAAACAGTCCACTAAGCTGAGATCAGTGAGTGCAGCACTCTCCTTTAAGCAGAGGTCAGCAGTGAATTCATGGGCCTTACTGAAGTTGCTATAAATTTCCTGTGCCTTTCAGAAGAGCCAGTAATTTGCCCAGAGGCATGCTGCAATGGTGGTGGTGTCATTGCAATCCTAAGCTTTTTGCAGGCAGTAGGAAAATATCTTGCTGTACCTGTGTTTTCATGTAATCTGAAGTAATAAAGGAACTTCTGGTGTAGGTCAGAGGAACTAGAAATCCTGTAGGCCTGTTTCATTAGAAGTATACAGGAGAAAATAATGGTATGGTTGTGATGTAATCTTACTTTACATTTGTGAACTGGCAGTTGTTGGAACTGAAACTGTCTGTTGTCAGATCTGTGCTGAAGACCATTTTGAGTAAAACTCTACCACCAAGTCAACAGTTACAGTTTATCTGTCTGAAAGATGGCTGGCTTTGTGAAATTAACCTTTATGTCCATACAGGAAAGAAGATACTTGTCTCTACAGCAAGCTAGAAGAAAAGGTTTCCATAATGACTGGTTATCAGGCCATAAACCAGGTCAGTTTAAATGTTGTTGTTTGTTGTTGCTGTGCCTTTCCTTTATTTTATCTTACTTTATGTATTTATTTTATATATTTTTTTAATTAGATTATGCTTCCTTAAACTTCAGGATATAGTAGTGTAACAACTTGAGTAAATTGGTGTCTGTCTGAGCAGAGATTTTTTTTTCATAAATTTGAGCATCCAGTTTCTGCTTTATATTTTTCACAGTGTATTTAAAAAATAAATTAATAGTTAATAAAAAAAAGGGAAAAAAAAAATCCTAAAAAAATGAGTTACTCATAACACCATATAATCGAAGATAAGTCTAATGCCTGCATTGCAAAATAATGTCAGACTGGCTCATTATATTGCAAAGCTTACTATACCATATTTAGGGAACACACGTTGTGATATGGTATTTATATCAAATTCCTCTTTACACTTTTTCCTACCCTTCCCCCATCAGTTTCTGTACCAGTTTTTGATTTTTTTTTTTTTAAATTAGAGACTAGAAGTATAAGCAGCATTCAACAAGAAGTTGCATCCTGCAGTGACATTCACACTTCACTGCTTTCTGCTATTTCATTTACAAGATTCAACAAGATGCTAATTTTCAATAGCTCATCTTAATAAAGGTTGCATTACAAAGTATTGAACACCAGAGACAAAACAAGTGCAAAGCTTGTGGCTACATCATAACATAGATACATCTTGTTTTTCCACTTCTGCACATGCATCTGAAAAAGTGTGTGGTGGTTGCAAAAGTTCTTATAAATTACATATTAATTTACAGAACTATTCTACAGTACCATAGCAGGTAATATGTCTGTGTATAGAAAGCAGGATTTGTAAATATGAAAGGTATAGGCCCAAAAATTATGTTAGGTATTGATAAGTTGTGTAGGTTTTTTGTTTTTCTGTTTTGGCCAATATTTTGGCCAATGAAATAAGTTCAGAAGTCCAACAGCTAATAAGTATTGATTTATATGAAAGAACAAAAGGCCTTACATTTTCTATTTCAACTTTATATGCTTTTTACACTTTTTTTTTTTAATCACATTGTAACTGTAGAGTATGATATGACAGCGAGAGTTCTAAGACAATTACTTTGGAAGAGGTCTTTTGCAGTGGCGGAGGCTGGTGAGCGTCAGTTATGCTGCACATATAAGAGCAATATTAAATTATTTTCATCATGTCAGATTGTACTTCTGATTCCTACAGTTAAACCAAAATTCATCGGCACAAAAGTCTTTGAAGATTATGACCTGAATAGGCTGGTAGAATACATTGACTGGAAGCCTTTCTTTGATGTCTGGCAACTTAGGGGAAAGTATCCCAACCGGGGTTTCCCTAAAGTCTTTAATGATAAAACTGTAGGTGAGTATTACTTCATGTAAATAATCCTAACAGACCTGCCATGCTGCATTAAGATTCTGAATGTTTTGAAATAGTGAAAATACGTGGAAACCTAGTGTCACTGAACTAATTTGTTCAAAGCAACACTTAATGAACCAAGTGTTGGCATGTGAGGCTGAAAAATAAATGGGGAAAAATGCTCAATCACCGTATTTAGAATTCACCTGCCAAAACACAGGGAGGTGGCAGCAGAGCGCTTAGTATACGTGTGTCCTCGTTGTGCGTGAAGATGGCGAGAGGGCTCGGTCTCCTTCTGAAACTATTCAGTAGGCCTTGAAATACATAATGAAACTGCAGGGGTGACACTGAAATCAATGTTCTGGATCTGCTGCACTGTGGTAATGTAGGTGCACGCACATGTGCTCTGTAGCTCATTTTATTCTGCATCCTCTGCCTCTGCTAGAATGGTGCTGGCTGATATATGTACAACTGTATAGACACTGTATAATCACACTGCTATCTCTCTGTTTGCTGTAGCTGACAGATTGTTGCAGTCATCAGAGAATTATGTGGAAAATGAACAGTCTTCAACAATTCTTAAACCCATTTAGCCGGTTGTGAAAACATGCCTTTTCTAAAGGGTTCTCTGTTTTTTAATAGGTGAAGAAGCAAAGAGAGTTTATAATGATGCTCAAAATCTACTAAAAACGTTGATTAATCAAAAGAAATTACAAGCCAGAGGTGTGGTTGGGTTCTGGCCAGCTCAAAGTGTTCAAGATGATATCCATTTATATGCTGTAGAAGAGGCAGTGGGATCTTCGGAACCAATAGCAAAATTTTATGGCTTGAGGCAGCAGGTACAGTGACAGAACATTTGTTAAATAAAGTGATTTTTTTTTTTTCCCCTGAATTGCAAGAATGTAACAGAAGTGCCCTATTAAAATCTGTGCAGAAAATGGTGGTTGTAATCTGTCTGCAGCCATTGTCTTGCCATTTCTTTCAGTAATAACACGATCTTGTTAGTGATGACCCAGGTATTTGTATCGTACTATTTGTAGTTTTTGCATTGTGGTAGTTGTACAAAATGCTTTATAGATTTGGCATCTTCAGGTATGACGTGCATTTTCTGTCTTCATTTTAATATTTAGGATGTCCTAAAGCACTGTGCCGTATAAATTCATCACATGGATCCTGTGTGCTAAATTAGAACCTAATAAACCTTAGTTCTCTAATATCCCTGGATTCTGCCTTAGATGAGAAATTCTGCTTGAATGTATTAAAGGTTAAAAACACTTACAATTAAAATACCTGGAAAATAAAGCTCAATGGAGATAAGTGTTTTTGATAGTTTTAATTTTTATGTAAAATTCCCCATATGAAGAGGCAGTTTAGAATTAGTTAGTTGACTGCTAATTCTGATTGAGAGAATAATTATTTTAAGTATTCCTGCTTGAATCATACTTACCTAGATTTGCATTTATTTTGATACATTGAACATTTTCAAGATATTCTGCCTCTCCTTCTTCCCTACCTTCTGACTTGGCTTCTTCATAGTTCACATATTCAGAGTCATCAAACATGGCAGAAACAAATTTAACAACTACCTAAATTTCTGGAGTCCTTTGCCAGTATTGCAGAACTGTACTAAGAAATACATGACTTTAAGTTTATCTGTTCCAGTTCCCTGGAACAGATTATCTGTTGCATGGAGATGGATCTAGTGTATCTTGGCAATCCATGGCAGATGTTTATATAAACTGTTCTCACAGGCATTCGGGCAGGGCTGTTCCAGGGCCTTACTACCTAGTTAAACATTTTGATATCCCATGTAAATCAAGTTTACTACTGTTTCTTCTTCTGGTCTTTTCCCAGGGTTCTCCCAAGGAGAATATCTGATTTTATGTTGTTCTTACAATGGTTTTTACTATTGGAATAATGTTATTTTCTGTAGTCTTTTTATCTTGTATATTCCCTATTTATTCAGGCTTTTCTCAAAGCTTAAGGCCATGAAACATTGTGCTATTGTGGGTACTGTTCTTCTGGACTCTATGTATTTTAGCTACATCTCTTTCAATCTGGTGTATGTAGTAATTCAGCAGAGGCTTTACCAGAGCAAAGTAGAAGAGAACAGTTGTCTGCTGTTTCTCATATAAAATGTTCCTTTCGGTACACAGAGTTCTCTCCATGACATTGATGCTATTAAGGCTGTGACGTAAATCTAAAAGTTGGAGACGCGCTTAGTATTTTCCTTAACTGTAATCATTACAAAAGAACTTAAAATTAACATAGATTTCACCTATGTGGAAGAAGGATATTTCTTCAGTTTTATGGTACTTTCTGTAACCTAGTAGGTTATAAAAACTAGGTAATCAGTGGACCATTTTCCTTTGTTTTTTGGGGTGGTGGTGGTAGTGTTTTATTCATTTTTTAAACTGCAGTTGGGAGTGGGTGGACAGCAATGTTAAAATATTGTCATATAATAAGAAAATTTGGAGAGGAATCTTCAGCTAAGTGATAGCCATGAAATAACTTTCATCCCTCTGTAAGTTGGGTAGATTTACAAGAGCTGTGCCACTTTTTAAATAGCAGTCGTGTTCCCACAATGAATACGCTGATACGATTCTCAACTGTAAGACTTCTTGGTAGGTGCTATGGCCAGCATTCCGTCACCTCTTTCTATTGCCTTTTTTCCATTTTGAAAAAGGATCCAGCGAGCGGGATATTTCCTATTTGCATAAACCCATTTGAACTTTACTTGGGATTCAACTTTCCAGTAGTGATAGATGCATTTTATTTGCATTTGTGTGTGGCTAGTGTAAACCTACATCCTGGGGCACTGTTTTGTCTGGATTACTGAGCACATGGTTTGTAGCATAAGAAACTAGGAGTGTTTATAAACTCTCACAGCCATTCTAAAATGGGAGTTGCTGAAGAATTCTGCAGTTTGCATAACTGGGATGTGAACTATCAACCATCAGTTTTGCTAACAAATGTGGAATCTGTAAGTGCTAGAGATGGAAAATTCCTCCTCTTACCCAGTGGTTGGTACAAGTGTGTTCCTTGTTTTGTAATAATTTGTCTGCATAATAAGCTGTTAAATCTTACTAGCTGTAAATAGAAGCAAAACATATCTATATGTGTGTTCAGCACAGCATCTCTGACATTTTGTTCTTCAGTGATCCAAACACCCTTAGAGTAAGAGAGGTGTTTTTCTTCTAATTCAAGTACAAGAAAGCCATCATGGCTCAAAGACTAGTTACGTGTTTGTCAGAAATGCCTTAAGCCCTTTAGTCTTTAGATTAATAGTGCACTAAATATGTTTTTTAAATGTTCTGATTTATTGCATTGTTCTTGTTACTTTAGGCTGAAAAGGACTCTGCCTGCACAGATCCGTATTACTGCCTCTCTGACTTCATTGCACCACTGGATTCTGGCATTTGTGACTACTTAGGCCTGTTTGCTGTGGCCTGCTTTGGTGTAGATGAGTTATGCAATGAATTTAGGAAACAGGATGATGAATACAACATCATAATGGTAAAGGCTCTTGGCGATCGGTTGGCAGAGGTATGAGGTTTTATCATGTGTTTCCTTGCAAATTTTCTGACTGTGTACTAGATTTGCTTGACAGGTTGCTGTTTCAAGTTTTAGCACAAACTTAAACTGTTGCCTGTAATGTGTGCTCTGCATTAAATCTGAAAGTGAATGGATTCTACTGAAATTGTCTTCAGAGGAGAGTCCTCTTCTGAGCCGGAGGGGACTCTGCTATCCATATCTTCCAGCTGCAAAAGCATCTCTGAGTTCTTTATGAGGGTTTTGATGATTGATAGAATTTAGTAGATTTTTAAAACAAGACTGTTTAAAAAGAACTATCTTTAAATCTTGTTTCATCTACATAAGAATGTGTTTGGACCCAGGTGTGACCCACCGATTACGTTCTTGAATTGCAGACGTGCTTTCTGCTTTTAATGGTGACCATGCAGATGTATCCAGGGTACAAGTCTTTTGACTTAATATGTCTTAGACTTAGACAGACATGCCCTTAAAGCTCTAACTGAAGTGGTTTAGAAAATGCCATCCCTTCCCTCCTACCCCTCTATCCCCGTCTGCCTGCCCCCATGCTTATGCCTAAGTAACCATGTTAAAACTTGGAGCAACTTCGGTGCAATGCAAATGGCGTTAGCTCTAGTTGTATATTTCAAGCTATAACAGAGTTTCAGAAATTACTATCAGATGCCATCTAATGATATTTACTGAAGTGGAAATTTCTCCTGAAGGCAACCATTGCTGGCAAAATAGTATAAGCTGTAAGAGCAGTTAAGAAAAGCTGTTGCCCGCTTTCAGCTAGAGGAAAGGTCCTCTGCTAAAAAGGGCAGCAGCACTTACTTACATCTGATACTAGCATGGATGCAAGAATGATGTGGCCTTCCATAGCTAGACCTGGACGAGATACCCAGATAGTCAAGACCGAATGACTTCAGTACTATAATGGTGTATCGCTACCATAGGCTAATGAACTTCATCTCTTCCAGGTACTTGTCCACATCTTTGCCTCTTCAAGTATGTAGGATTTTAAAGCAGGACAACCAAAAAACCAGAATAACAGAAAAAACAAAAATACTTGAATTAACAAAATAAGTGTTGTATGTGAATTTTAATGCTATCAAATTTCTCACCTATGGTAAGAGCTCCCTTAAAAATTAAAATGGGAATGGGAAGAAAGTCTCTGTCATTGTTTGTCTTCATTAAATAGCTATTGCATCAGTCTGCACAAATTAAAAACAAAAAAAAAAAAAAAGAAAAAGAAAAAATCTTTGCATTCTATTCCAAGGCATTTGCTGAGGAGCTCCATGAAAGGGTTCGAAGGGAATTCTGGGCTTACTGTAGTACTGAGCAGCTAGATCTCTCTGACCTACGCAGAATTAAATATGAGGGAATTCGCCCTGCCCCTGGATATCCAAGCCAGCCTGACCATACAGAAAAACTCACCATGTGGAAACTTGCAAACATCGAGGAAACAACAGGTACCTCTGTTTGCTTTACTAAGATTCTTAAACTGTTTTTATGCAAATGAAAGATTGAAATGCCAACAAAACAGCGAATTGGGTGGTGCAGAGCTACATAAAAAAACCAGACTGAAGCGGTTCTGGGAGTTGCTGTCTTCCCCTTTTCATTTGCCATTTTTATTTTGCCTCATTCAAGGAAGGATTTGCAAAATACTGCCAGTGCTTTTGGTGAAGGACAAATGTCCCTAATTAGCAGATTGCATGGAAACAGGGTTCTGCCACATAGAGAAAAATTCTAGCATCCTTATGGTTGCAAGAAGACATTCCAGATATAAACAGGAAAAAAGCCAATTCAGCAGTATATTTCCTGGTCCACAGAAACCTTGAGATGGTAACTCTTAAAGGAATTAATTCCATTTGTTTTCCTCTGATATTTTATGTGTCAGACACTTCACTGCTACTTCCACAATTCCAAACATACCTTCCTGTGTTTCAAAATCTCTAGTTACCCATTTCATTTGCGAAAATGTCTTAAGTTTTTTCCCCTCAAATTGTACAGTTACTCTACAGTAATACTGTAATGAAAGTCTGCCATATATTTAAACCTATGTGTATTTCTTTAATAGTTAACAAGTGGAAAATGGTTTTGTTTTTATTTCATCTGAAAGGCCCTTGGTTTTTGAGTTTGCTTGAAGCTGCCCAACAAAAAAAGGTTCTGAATTTACGCTTATTATTAATTCAGAAATAAAAAATTTTCATTCTCTTTTCCAGGAATTGGTTTAACTGAATCACTAGCAATGATACCTGCTTCTGCAGTTTCTGGCCTCTACTTTTCCAGTCCCAAATCCAAATATTTTGCTGTTGGCAAGATATGTAAAGATCAGGTAACTTGCACTGTCCATTGTGGTAGTGTTACAGAATTCAAAACCACCTTGTGAGCAGATGTTCCAAAAATCTTTGTAAACAGTAAAAGCTGGAGTTTCCAAATCTTCATCATGTTTTGTGGTCCCTTTGCAGGTTGAAGATTATGCACGGAGAAAAAGTTTGTCTGTGGCAGAGGTGGAGAAATGGCTGGGACCCATTTTGGGATACGATACTGAATAACTGTGACACTTGGGGCAAATATTTTCTTTCGATGGTCTATTTGCCAGAAGGAACAAGAAAATCCTTCCCACTGAAAACGGCTTTCTTCCATCCATCCCAATAGCTTGTCTGATTGTTTTTAATTTTTGATCACGGAATTTAATAGTTCAGATCTGCCCTGTGCTCTTGGCTTGGGACCATGAATGCGTTGCAGGTCTCTCAGTCATAGCAATATACTTTTATTTGTTTTTATTTCTTGCACAAATACTCTAGCTGAGCAGCTAGATGTAGGGTGAGATGTAGAAGCAAAGCTCTCCTGTCTTCAGGAAGGCTTTGAAATCAGGGGCAAGAATTTCTATCCCATTGGCTGTGGATATAATGTTATACATAGAATAGAATTTGACTTCTGTTATTTTAATGTGTTGCGGCAAGTCCACGTACGGAAATAGAATGTGATTTTTCTGTAAAGTCAGCAAACATTTTATACTGAGTGATCAAGGACAACTGAAGTACAACAGATTTCCTTTTTTAAAATCTGTCTGCTCTGTGTTTATGTCATGTGATTGGGAATATATGTTGGTCTCTGTGAATAATACCAGGATTTTAAATTACTTTGTGATTATGACTGTAGTTAGAACTATCAAAATAATACAATGTGCTGGAGCAATGCTGTATTATGACAGAATATGAAATGGGATGACTGAGCCCATGGAATTGTCCACCTCATGCTTCCTTTTCCTTTCAGCAAGACACAGTCTGTTTCTGCTCTTTATAAAGGGTAGTGGCACTTCCTACCTTACAGTTATGTTGTGAGGCTTAATTTGTATTTAAACAATCTTTTGTATGTGAAAAATGAGAGAAGCAGAACTGTTACTATAGACAGACAGAAAGCTTGGAGCTGACTTCAGTTTTACAAACTCTTTAAACTTCAGGGTACCTGGATTTTAAAAGCAAATAGTAGCAATACTATCATAAGTTGTAACAGTTAATACCGTAGGCTTATTCTTCAGATTTAACTCTGAATGAGCTAATTGTTCATAGCTTTTAATAATCTCTGAAAAGTGCCTCAGGTATTATTTAAATGCTAAGTTAGTAAAATATTATGACAGAAACCCCTCATTTTCTGGTCTCTAATTGTAAATAAAAGACCAATATTATAAAGAGAATGTTCTTTTAAATAGTTTATCTGTAATTTATTAATAGCTATGTAATTTTTGTAATGTCTTCATCTGACTTTATGCTAAAAGAATCATCTTGTATCAACAGTTTAATAAAGGTTAAGCTGTCAGTGGTGTTATCCTGTTAGAATCCTTTAAATGGCAACAATAAAATATGTGCAATAGTCTGAACAGATAATGTCAAAATTAATATGCACATTGTACCATGAATCTGAAATTATAAAGGCCGCTAAGGGGTTTTTAAAGTAGTGGAATAAGTGTGTTCTTAACTGAATGTTTAGAATGTCTCATCCTTTAATGACTTATAAAAATAATTCTTAAATGGATCTCCTCCCCCCACCCATATCAAGGGACTTGAGATATGTTCTTGTTGATCAGCTGATTCTTGTTGCTGGAATGATTCCTCAGTAGAAAGCTCTTTTAGATCGCCAAGAATACAGTTAAAAATTCTTAATATAAAGGAAAATTTGTTCCTGAAACATGTAGCCTGTAAAAATTGAAATCCTCTTCTTTCTTTTTCGTACTTGCACTTTTGCAAATCAATTTAATGCTTGGAATATCTCCTCTCCACCACTCTTCCATATTCTTATATTTGGAAGCAGAGTGCCTTATTAGTCTGAAATTTTGATCGTGTACAGCTTGGTTTGTTTATTTATTTTCCTGAAATCAGGAGCACATAGTTCAGTGCGTACAACTTTAGCAGAATCAGACTGACAGAGCAGTAGCTGCACTGCTGGTGGTGTTACCCTCTGTACAAGCAAAGGGTTTCAAATGGTGTGCAATTACTTTATCCCTTCACACATGGCATCATACACTGAGAAAAATTTTCATCTTTGCCTGCAAAACTTGTCGTTATGAGAACCTGTTTGGAAGAATTATTCATTGTTACTATGCAAATGTTTTTACAAAGGACAGTTTCTTACTTTAAATTGTCAGTTGACACTTTGAATAAGAAATCTTCATTCTTCTCTCCAGAGCAAAGGTAAATTGTGAAGGAAAATGGTCTTACAGTTCTACCAAGTAAGACTATTTTACTTCCCTGAAACTATATTGAAAAGCCATGGTAAGACTATACCTCTTTGAAGTAATGAAATGGAGCAGATACTGCCCAGGAAAGACATAAAATGCGTAATACGTAGAATGCGTAAAAGATTTTTTTTGTGGTGCTTTTCTATGTAGTACTAACAAAGATACAAGATGTAGAGATGATGAAAAATTAAGAATGATTTGTTAACAATTCTGTTGTAATTCTTGTAATAATTTACTTTGGATACTGGTGGGTTTTTTGTTAGGTTTTTTTCTTTCTTTTTTTTTTCCTGTAAGTCAGGCCAGCAGCCCGGAGATTAAGCTTTGAGGCACAGATCTTAATTTATGAGTGTCAGGAGGGAATACTATCCCTAAATCTGCCCCTTCATTATGAGTTCTGTTTCAGTGCTGCTGTTACTCCTGGGAAGGTTGTAGTGCAGTTTATTTTGGGGTGAGGGTGCTAGCATAGGTCAGGCCATTCCTCAAAAAACCCCCCAAAACTCACATTTTTTGTGCGAGTATTTGAGCATTTTTTTGAGAATCTTCTGCTTCCTTCTTCAACAACATGAACCTGAGTACACCCTTTCAGTTAATTTCTGCTTCTTAAAATACAAGTGATGTCCAGAAACGGGGGAATAGTGAGAGGTCTTTGAGGGTCTTGCTTTTTAGGAAGGAGCTAGTTTACTAGTAACTGTGACGGGGTTTCATGAAATGCTCTTTGAAATCTTTGGCTGATTTACCTGAGCATGCCATGAAAAAGTGGATTCAGTGTGTTAAAAGAGTTTGATGAGCAAGAAAAGAAATAACTTCATTAATTAGTTCAGGAGGGTGGTTCCATACAGACACAGCAGCATGTGTTCTCAGTCACTGGAGAAATAATTCCTGTGCCCTCAATTATCACAGCCTTGTCATGGCAAAGCCTGTTCAGCCCCTCTACAAAGTAATTTCGTTTGATTGTTAGGCTTCTGTAGGTGCCATTTTTCAAATGATGATACACTGTGAACAGAATAGAAATGTGTTTATTCTGCTTTTACACATCATTTGTATACCGTCCAGCTAAAGGCAGAACCAAAAAACCAATGCAGTAAGTGTCCATGTTTGTTTGTTCTATTAATACCACCATGGCTGAATAGCCTGAGATTTTTGACCATGCCACATGCCTGATATAAATAGCTGCGCAAAGTAGAACTCAGCTGAGATTACCAAACTTGGCATTTTGGATTTGTGATTCAGCTTGAACCAGGATGGCAAAAGCGAGCTGGTACTTATCCTTGCTGGCCTGAAGCTGCCATGACGACTAAGAAATCATACAATCATTAAGGTTGGAAAAGACCTCTAAGATCATCGAGTCCAACCATCAACCCAACACCACCATGCCCACTAAACCATGTCCTTAAGCGCCTCATCTACACGTCTTTTAAATACTTCCAGGGATGGCGACTCCACCACTTCCCTGGGCAGCCTGTTCCAAGGCCTGACCACTCTTTCAGTAAAGAAGTTTTTCCTAATGTCCAGTCTAAACCTCCCTTGGTGCAACTTGAGGCCATTTCCTCTCGTCCTATCGCTTGTTACTTGGGAGAAGAGACCAACCCCCACCTCGCTACAACCTCCTTTCAGGTAGTTGTAGAGCGCGATGAGGTCTCCCCTCAGCCTCCTCTTCTCCAGGCTAAACAGCCCCAGTTCCCTCAGCTGCTCCTCGTAAGACTTGTTCTCTAGACCCTTCACCAGCTTCGTTGCCCTTCTCTGGACACGCTCCAGCACCTCAATGTCCTTTCTGTAGTGAGGGGCCCAAAATGAAAGGCCCTGTTTTCTGCCTCGCTGCCATTGTGCTGGTGTGGCCTGTGCCTAAAGCTCCTGATCAGGCTAACAGGGAGAGTTCTCGCACCAGGGTGGTCCCTGCCATTCCTTCCTACAGAAAGAGCATGAAATAAGTGGAGGGAGTGTGGAAAGTCAGGCTTACCCCATCTTAGTTCTTAGCTCATGGTCTTTTCTACCCCATCTCCCTGTGGAATCAGCCGCCTCTTCCTCCTTTTGCCTCCAGCAGTCCCCTTAGCTGCATGTCAGGGTCCTCGCTAGGTTCTGCCAAAATGGAATTGTAGAAAGTTTTAAATAAGTCAGGTTACAAAACACTAATCATTTGATTTAAAGGGCTTTACCACTGCTGTCTAGAAATAGCTGATAAAATGCCTTAGTTAGGAGACTGGAAAGTTTGCTGCACTACTTGGAGAAATTTCTATGCATGTAGGATTGCCTACATGTAACAAAAGAAGCTAGAGTGGTATGGGATTCAGAGGGTAACTTAATTTCAGAAGAACAGGCAGTTCCTTAGAGAGGAGCTGGAAGATTAAGTAAGAGTTATGGCAAACATATGTATCTTAAAAAAACAGGTATTCTCAATATTAGTTTTGCAGTAAATGAAAATAAAGGCTGTAGCCTCTACCTTATGTATACCGTCAGAGTATAAGAAATGCAATTTGAGAAGAATTTTTAAGGAGCTTTCATTAATCTAATGCATGCTTGGGATTGATGAGTTATATTTGCATGTTTATGAGTGAGAGGAGGAGGAAATAATAATTAGGTTGTGAACTTGTTCTAGGGTTAAGTAACAAGCTGTTGAAAAAAGGGGAAGAAAAACCCCACCTCTTGGGAGTTGTTGGAATCATTACTTAGATGAAAGTTTTTGACAGAATTTTCAGTTGACACTGGTGTTCCCTGACTCTGGCAGAATATTGCAATACGTGAAAATAAAACATCCTGCTTTTTCCAGGACTTTCAAAGGTGTTAAAACTCTGCAGCAGCTCTATAGCTGCACATAGACATTAGTGCAATTTTGACCCAAGAATTACTTCAGTCTAGTAGATAAAATAGTGCTGGGTATGTAGATGTAATGGATTTTTTTTTTTCCCCCTTACTCAAGGTGTTTAAAAGATCAATTTTTTCTGTATGTGGAGTGCAATTTCCATTGGATGTTTTGTTCTTTCTTTACTCTTTCATATACTCGGTGTGTACTCTTCTCCCCTCTTCCTGCTCCACAATACAGGTATGAGATATAAGTCGGAGTTCTCTAATGGCCTGTGAGTGCTGCATGTTGTTTGTTTGGGTTTTTAATAAAAAAATACATATTATTTTGGTTTTCGTGGAATTTCAGCAAGGTTCTTGCCAAATGTCCTCTTCCCAGGAAGTGGACAACATTATTCCTTTTCATCTGGCCATCAGTTGGAAATCTAGGTTGAGGTTCAGAAGTGGAGTGCAAATAGGAGGTTAAAAAGGTGTCGGTTCTCTGTGGTTGGTGGACTCCTTCCTGTGATGAGCTTGGGAGAACAAATACGTACCTCTCCCCCTAGACTAGGGCAGCAGCAGTGCAGGAAGAAAGGGAGAGAAAAAGCTGCACTGTACGGCCAAAAGACTGACTTAGCACTGTTCTTTAGAGATGCATTGGTACAACATGTGCTCTAGCTACTGTTGTTGATCAGGATGCATTTTCAACTGCTGTCTCAATCTTGTCTGTCCTCAGCTGCTTTTATTTCAGGGAATCGCTACTCGTGAGATCTCATGCTTTGCTGAATACTGTACAAGGTCGTCTTCACTTAATCAGGCATTTGTAATGAATGACTGCAGTAAGTATTTTTGGCTTTCATAAACCTTTCTGTAACCAAGTAGATGGCTTTCTTCAGAATACTATTATCGAGCAAATAAATACATTGTTTCTCTAAGGCCCATAAGATCAGATTTTGTAATCAACACCTGATCTAACAAGTTTACTCATGTGGTCAAGGGTTTGCAGACCAATCCTGTTAGTCAAGAAGTTTGCTACTTACAAAAACATAACCATGTTAGTACACTTTATTTAGGAAATAAATGTAAGCACTTAATTTTTTTACTTTTACTTTCTTCCAAATATTGTTCCTCGCATCTCAGGGCAGCTAAAGAAATAAAAGTTTTGATTCAATTCTTCTAATACCATCTATACACGTATGGTGAGAAGCACTAAAGCAAGAGATTCAAAACTTAATATGATGTGAAAGTGTACAAGGTACTTAATTAATATCATCCTGTCTCTTCAGATAAACATTAGGTGAAGATGCTGTAAGACAGGAGTCAGCAGTGAGCTAAGGCTAAATGAAGATTTTAGACTTTGAGATGTTGGTTCAG
>NW_009206062.1:26156-30407 GCF_000690835.1 Fulmarus glacialis | reverse complement strand
CATTTTAGGCATTACACTGCGTGCTTTGCAGTGCTTTGTGTCAGTTTCTGAATCCTGCTGCTGCATCCAAATTCCTAGTTATTTCACAAGAAGTGTTTGACATGGATTTTGTGGAAGATTTTGATGTGCATTTCCAGGATTATTTTTCCAAAAGTGTTTAAAGCACCACACTGTAGATGAACATTTCAAGTTCTTGAACTGTAAAATACTTGTTTTTCCTCAAAAAGTCTCCAGGTACTGATGCATTTTTTTACTACTCAGTGAACTGAATCAAATAGCCTGCATTTCCTCACAGCGCCAAGTATGTTGGAGGAAGGAGTGAAGAGTGAAAGGAGTTTTTACTCTTTTTTATTCGCAGTTCTTGATTAGCATATCTGTCTGCTGTCATATTCATTGCTCGGGAGCTGAAGTGAGCTAGAACACTCTTAGCAGGTGTTCTAGTGTCTGGTCCAGCTGCTGTTGAAGTCTATGGGTTTCGGCTGGGGTGGGGTTGATTTTCTTCCTATTAACTGGTATAGTGCTTTGGATGTAGTATGAGAATAATGTTGATAACATACTGATGTTTTAGTTGTTGCTAAGTAATGTTTACGCTAGTCAAGGACTTTTCATTTTCCCATGCCCTGCCAGGTGCACAGGGGGCTGGGAGGGAGCATGGCCAGGACGGCTGGCCCAGCTGGCCAATGGGCTATTCCATACCATATGACGTCATGCTCAGCATATAAGGCTGGGCGAAGAAGAAGGAGGGGGGCACGTTCGGAGTGATGGCGTTTGTCTTCCCAAGTAACTGTTAGGCGTTATGGAGCCCTGCTTTCCTGGAGATGGCTGAACACCTGCCTGCCGATGGGAAGTAGTGAATGAATTCCTTGTTTTGCTTTGCTTGCGTGCGCGGCTTTTGCTTTACCTCTTAAACTGACTTTATCTCAACCCACGAGTTCTCTCACTTTTACCCTTCCTATTCTCTCCCCCATCCCACCGGGGGGGAGTGAGCAAGTGGCTGCGTGGTGCTCAGTGGCCGGCTGGGGTTAAACCACGACATAGGGAACAATTCCTACTTACCTGAAATGCAACTTTGATCAGTCCTAAGCAATAATCTGGAAAGAAAATTCGCTTTTAAAAGTCCTGTCAAAACCACTTGAGGACTAACAGGATGTGCTGCTAAACCTCCTTCAGTGGCACAGCTTCACTGAAATAGATGGCTGGGCCTATGAAAGTAATTTTTACTCTCATTCTGAAACACCTACCTGACAGAAAGTGATACCCTATCAGGCCAGGAACAGATGAACTTTCGAGCTGTGGGTCCGGTGTGATCAATTGTAACCATCCATCTCGGGGACGTTTGAGGGAGATTGCCGGACAGAACCAGCAGCATGGGTATTGATTCTGTTTTGCACTCTGAATGATGGAAGGTGTAAAGGTGCCGTGGCTCGGCAGATGAAGATTGGCAAGTGCTCCGAAAACATTTTCATGATTTCAAGCCTCTTGTGATTTTAAAACAAATACTGTTTAATGAGATTTTGAGCTTTATAGTCCTTGACAGTTCTGTGAATATACATTGTGCTGACTTTCTGTATACTCTTGGAGTTTCATTTGGCCGCTTTTAAAGAAGAGCTGCCTTTTAGTTAAATTTCCTCCTTAAATATATGTTTCATGTTATGTAATTCTACAAATGTCAGCAAAATTGCAGCACTGTCACATCTTTCATGCTGTTTGTGCACACAAAGTGCTGAGCAATGGCAAGGCAGCTGCTGCAGTATGGCTATTGCTAATCAGTCCGAATAAATTTGAGAATTGTGTTACGGTTTCTCTCCAGAAATTTGTAGCTCAAACGAGGTCTGTAATGATGTGAAATTCTTGAGGTTACGTAAAACATCTTATCATGTGATCTCTTGATCTGTCAGTAAAATATGCCGTGATTATAGTAAACTGATAGTTTTTTCACTTTCTCATGGTACTTTTAATGGCTATATACTTACTTCTTTGGAACTGGCAGGTTCGTTCATTATTTTTTGCTGCTGCTGCTTCCATTCTTGCCACTGGAGTTTTTACTTAGCTTCCAGACTGTTACAATTATCTTCCATTCATGCTTATTTGCCAAGTAGCTTGGAAGTCAGACTTACTATTTTGATATCTTCCGTTGGAAATGCCACCAGTTGTGAAGAGGCCATACTTTGCACTCAGCTTTATTGTTGGTGGGAATCTTTCTAAGCCATCTGCCCACGGTATGTCTTGGCCTTTATTGGCAGCTGCTTTTCTTCATGAAGTGTGACGGTAAAGGATGGTAAAATGAATCCCTGTCTCTGGGCTACAGGTTGGTTTCACAGTTCAAATTTGTAGATTTGTAGATTCACAAATCTACAAATAATAAGAAACAACAATGCATTCCTCCCCCCGCCCCAGCAATTGTAAGGCAGCCATGGCACTTAACACTTCATCTCGTAGCCTTTGGAGTGGTGGTATGAGACGCAGCAGTGCCCATGGAGCTTTTGGTGGTGCAGCTGGAAAAGTGACCTCTTGCACAGAGCTGGTATCCTCCCTCCCCTGGCTGAGGAGTTGAGGGCACTGGAAAATGAAGGAGACCATGTCAGTGTGTGAAGGATGTAAATGTTTATCTCTATTCGGCTGGGGGGCACGCGGGGGTGGTTTACGGCCCAGCCTGTAACCAAAAGGAGTCTTTTTCCAAAAGGAGTCTTCATATTCCGAAGCTTGTAGCAGTGCATTCGCTGATTGCTAAAAATGCATGGACTCTTTTTCTGCCCCTTTCCCAGGTAAGAATTACTTTATTTGCTACAAAGCTAATAACGATTACAGGATTGGAGGAAACTGAACATGAGACTGCTGCTGAATTTAAATGTAGCTCTTCACATTAATAAGTCTGAAAAGCCAGAACAGTTCGCTTAAGAAGAAACACGTGGTTTTGTTTTTGTCTCTGACGTAAGTTTTCCATAGGGTGGTTTGTGGGTGCAGCAGCATGGCTGTTTCCTCTGAAGCAAAAACTGAAGTGCTTCATATGTCTATGTCACAGCCATCACAAGCTTTTTAATATTTGTGATGGAGGATTTTTTTCCTTGCTGTAAAGTGTGCGCCTATTGCATCAATGGCTATTGGGCAAAAGCTGTTATTTAATGTTTGATATTTCTATGTAAATATTACAATTACAGCTGTTAGGGGAATTCTGCCTATTCATTGTGTTCGGCCTCGCTCCCTCTTGGTGGCAGGCAGCATGGCTTTGCTGGAGGTTTGCTTGGAGGTCAGTATGAGCTGAGGAGAGAGGATTTTCGCTACCCCCTTCTCCACCTTTGGTATAAGCAAAATCGAAAGGCACATGCCTTGCAGTAGCCCCAGGCAGCGCTGACGTTAACTCCTGCAGTTTGGGAAGAAGCGTGCGGCTTTTCAGGATTCTTTCTCAGCTGTGACTGAAGGATAGTAGGTACCTGCCCACAGATTGTTGTGCAAGGGCTGAAATTCCCACATTATCAAAAGTGAGATGTGTCCAAAACTGGTATTGAACTTTTAGGCACTTCATTCAAGTATGCTCATTTTGGTCATTGCTAGTTCTCCCCTGTACAGCTCTCTGGTCTTCCAGTCATAATCGGCTTTGTCAGTCCCTGGAAACAGCCACATATGTAAGGAAATGTTTCAGATTAAGAACAGTAATCTGCCACTGGATTCATGACTGGCAGATACATTTCTGTCTTTCAAAGGCTGAATTCTCATAGCCACAGTAGCCACTTTCTGGGTCCAGTTCTGGCACAATGTGGTGGAGAGTTCTGATATTTTCTTTTTTTTGGAAGACTGCAGTCATTAGGGCCTTTACTTCTACATATTTAAATGGTTGCAAGCCTTGGATTTTAAAACAAACAAACAAACAAAAACCCCACAAAAAACTAACAGCAAACAACCATAACTTTAAATGCTGATTTCCAGGCTAGTCTGCGATAGTATTTCCATGAGTCCAGTTAGTATTTCCATGAATTGTTACATGCTTTACCTGCAGCTATGTAACACACATGAAACTTAACAGTTGTCTTTGCATGGGAATATTTTAAAGAAATTATTCCTAGTCTGCTACTGGTAACCATGAGCCAGTATTTATATATATAAAGCACTTATCACCATATTGATAAACATTCTTTGGAACCACTCCGATGGCAGAGGTAAGAACAGGAGTCAGCCTGTTAGTACCTCAGCACTTCTGTTTCCAACCAATACAAAAAAAAAAAAAAAAAAAAAAAACACAAAAGTTTTTCTCGC
>NW_009206062.1:25487-26143 GCF_000690835.1 Fulmarus glacialis | reverse complement strand
AAAAAAAAAAAAAAAAAAAAGAGCCACAAGTCTTTGCTGCCAGCCCGCCTGGCTGGTGTTTAGTACTGCTCCTCCATCAGGGTCAGAGGGAGACCGATTGTGAATGGCAACAGTGTGCACTGTGACTCCTCCCAGCTGTGACTGAAGGATAGTAGGTACCTGCAGGTATCAGTGCAGGTGTTGCAGAAGGGCAGTGGGACATGAAGGCTCAGACCTGTTACCAGTCATGGTAATGGTGTTTAAAGCACACCCACACCCCGGCTGCAGAACTTGGCTGTTTCAATAGTGTAATGTTAGGTGCAGATCAAGAGGCAGGTAAATGCCTGTGGCACCTGCTGAGCAAGGGCCACGTTGCTAGCTGCAGCATGCATGGTGCCCACGTGGCCATGCTGCAGAGCCAGCTGAAGCCCAGGCTGTTGTGACTGCATTGGTGAGCGTTTGCCGTGCAATGCTGCTGCAACAGGAAACGGGCTGAATGTTGACTGCAGGTTTGCCTGGTGATTTAACCCCAGCCGGCAACTAAGCCCCACACAGCCGCTCGCTCACTCCCCCACGGTGGGATGGGGGAGAGAATCAGAAAAGTGAGAAAACTCGTGGGTTGAGATAAAGACAGTTTAATAGGTAAAGCAAAAGCCGCACACGCAAGCAAAGCAAAA
>NW_009206062.1:0-25428 GCF_000690835.1 Fulmarus glacialis | reverse complement strand
ACGCGTAACGGTTACTTGGGAAGACAAACGCCATCACTCCGAACGTGTCCCCCTTCCTTCTTCTTCCCCCAGCTTTACATGCTGAGCATGACTTCATATGGTCTGGAATATCCCTTTGGTCAGTTGGGGTCAGCTGCTGCAACTTCTTGTGCACCCCCAGCCTACTCGCTGGTGGGGTGGGGTGAGGAGCGGAAAAGACTCTGTGTAAGCACTGCTCAGCAGTGACTAAAACATGCCTGTGTTATCAACACTGTTTCCAGCACAAACCCAAAACGCAGCCCCATACTAGCTGCTATGAAGAAAATTAACTCTACCCCAGCCAAAACCAGCACAAGGTTCCATAGAGTTTCTGGTCCACTCAACTTCAGCATGGCTGTATGCCCAGGCACGGGGAGGAGAGCCAAGTTTGTGCTTGGAGTACGATGTAGACTTACCCTGTCTGATGGCTAGAGATCAGTGAAATCCAGCTCCCGTATGACCCCTCTTTTGATTTACTGTGAAGCTACCATGCAAAATTGTCAGCACACAAAAGGCAGATTGCTTTCTTCTAATAGCTTGTGTGAATTTTATTCTTGATTCTTGGGATTCCTGACCAGCTGCTGCCACAGAGTAGCTGCAGCAATCATGAAAGTTTTGCCTGCAGAAGCAACTAGTGTAGCACAGTGTGGAGAGACACAGCTACTTAAAGGGCTGGGGAGTCGGCAGCTGGATAACCATGCAACAGAGCACTTGAGATATGTCTTACCAGCCTGCAATTTGTGTTCCAATTTGAGCCCCAAAAAGGGCCTTTTGAAACCAATGAATATGACTCATTAATGAAATACTCCTAGCTAATGTAGCCTCTGTAATCTTTTGATCCTTTAATCAAAACTCAAACATTGGCTGAACTCCAATTTGTAATATAAACCTGACCCATCTCAGAATGCAGTTGGCCTGGCTTTAAAATATATTCTGTTGGTAGAGAGTAACCACACTGCCTTTTCACAGTAAAATGAAACATTGTTTAATACAGGTACCCAGTTACTCTGCAGAAGCCAGATATACTGTCCTGTAGGTTGGTTGTTTTATTAGCCAGAGAAATTCCTACTGATCCCAAAATTTGAAGTCTGCTACATACTTTGTTTTAATTCTAGAATGTATGAACAGTGGATGTTAGATTACTAGACACAAAGCATAGCTGAGCGTGTTATATTTCCAAAGGCACGATAATTTTAAGAAGTAACTTCTTGATGGAAAAAATGATGTATAAGCATAAAATATTTCCTGCTTTCAGAAAGATAACTGGACAGCATTTATGTGAGCAGATGAGGTAAGCACAGATTGGATTTTGTTCCATAAATATGTATTTAGCAGGTGTGCTATTCTACAAGCACAGCCTTATGCTCCATAAAGGAGGGCTAGAGCAACTCAGTGTAGTTAATCACCAATGCTTGTGTGGATCAGCATGAATATTCTTTAGAAAGAGGGAGAATTCTATATTCAGCTTGAGAGTTTACAGCTTTTATACGCTATGCCTTTAGAGTATAGCTAAGCACAGTTTGTAAGTCTTCACATGCTTTGTGGGGGATTGTATTCCTTGTTGCTTGTGAAATAGAGAATACCAGCCTCTCCTGCAACAGAAATGTTAATTAGGATGATTAGAGATATCATTCATATGGAAAGGACAACATAACTTTGTCCACACTTTAATTATCAACGTCCTTACTGAGGAATTGTTATCATCCATCAACCAAAAAGATTTGGTTGCCACTGACAGCAATTCTATTTTGTTTCCTTCATCATCCTTCATGTTGCAATAAGTACTGCAAATTTATAGGATGCACTACATTGTCAGGTACACGTTTGAGAAACTGCTTAGCATCCGCATCAGAGGGTAAGCACACAAGTAAATGCACGTACCATGCATGTGGAAGTTGGATAAACAGTTTGAATCTTTTTCTAGCTAACTAGAAATAAAGGTTATGAGATATACATAGACTGTGAAAAGAGGCATCTTTGTAACACGCTTCCACAGATACCCTCTGAACGGTGTTATCTGCACCCCTTTACCTTTAGATTATTTTAGTAGTTGTTTCAGAAAAATGCAATTTGAGTTCCTTTGTTTACAAACCTTCTCTTTTGGAGATTGCCTATTTTAATTTCCATGTGTGTCATTATCATAATAGTTTAGTAGGTTCTTTGCATACAGTTTAAAATTGCTTATGTTTTCTGTGTTTCTTAAAATTGGGCATATACATGTCTACTGCAACATCATGGCTTGTCGTGGAATTATGTGAAAGATTGTCCCGCAGCTTTATTGTTCAGTAATGATGACAAACTCCTAGGAGTTTCAAGGTGAACTGATTTACTTCTAATACCTAGAGTGTTACTGAGTTGGCTCAGATCATGTTCAGATTGATATACTTTTTTGGCTACTTCTAATCCAAATGTTCTGATTTTCTGATTTTCACCGCATTGAGGTAATCCTATTGAAAGCCCTGGAATGTTGTTGCTAAGGACTATCCACTGGAAGCACAACTCTTGAGGCTTCTCTGCACTGTTGCCTCCAGAATTTTGCCTTTCTTTATTGTTTCCTACTTGAAACGAGATGCGTTTAGTACCGAATTAATGATGACATTAAGGAGGGAGATGCTCTTGTATGAGGTGATGCGAGGCTTGCCAGATGCCTATTTAGACCGCAGTAATACACAGCAGGTTGTGCAAAGTGGAAGCCTGCCAGTGGCCAACTGGTGGTTTTCGTGCCTGGATGCTGGTGCTGTCGTTGCCTGGTCCTGTCCCCAGCCTCCGCGCTCCTCCCGGCTGGCACCAGTGCTCGTGGCTGCGGGGAGGTGCCTCAGCGAACTAATGTGGCTGCAGAACTAACCCTCTCCCCACCCTGCCTGCGAAGCCAAGGCAGCTGAAAAGTAACCTCGTCTTGTTTTACTGTCCAGCTGCTTACTGTGAATTAAGAATGTCCAAGAGACATGCAGAGAGAAAGGTGGGCAAGGCGTGAGGACTACTTTTATTTGGTAGGAGTGAGTGTCAGCTTAAATGCATGTTGAAGCGTAGCTCAAGTCATTTGCTAAATGGCAGTCCTGACTCTACAGTAGTTAAGGTTATGAATGTGGGAGATGATAGTGCAAAAGCAGCAGTCATCTCTTAAGCTGGAGGGTGTAATGCTACTGATAGGACACCTAACTCACCCTGCAAATATTCGTATTCCTGGTTTGCTGGTGATGCTTAAACTATTCAGAAATGCTTGCTTGAAAAGTGTGGTAATGAGATCTGGCTGTAAAGTCCACAGTTCAGCCGTACACTTTTCTTTGACTAAAAGGGTAATTGACTTAAACTGATTCTTATCGCTTGTTTGTTCAGTATTGAACCACTGACATCTAAGGAGTGTGTTTCAAGTTATGGCATTGCAGTGAATTAAAAAGCAGAGTAAAAATACCTGTGGCAGATACAAAGTATAACAGGAAGAAGTACTGTGTAAACAAATATTTTAGGCTCTCAAAGCTTTGTTGCATTCTGCTTATTCTAAGCATTGAAAATTAAAGGCTTCAGAATTGCTGAACTATTTGAAGGAGTAAATGCAGAAAGAAAAGTCTTGACAGTTTAGCAAAATCCTTTCTTGTGGGAAGAAAGGCTTCTTGATAAGCTCTAAAATGAAGTCCTGCCCAAATGTGGTCATGGAAGAGTGCACGAGCATAGTGATTTTCACAAGAGCAGAAATGTTAACAGCAGCCATATTTCAATGAGGACAGCTACATCCTTCCTGTATTCAGCACGCTACTCCGTAGCCCTTGTCTTAAATAGCTGCATCATGTTTTTGTGAGCAAACACCTGCCATCCTGCTCAGCTGCGGAGGGGCTCTGCCTTCCTGTATTCAGCACGCTACTCCGTAGCCCTTGTCTTAAATAGCTGCATCATGTTTTTGTGAGCAATCAAACACCTGCCACCCTGCTCAGCTGCGGACGGGCTCTGCTTTACACAACAGTATAATAAAATTGCTCTATACAGTACAGAGGAGCTATGCCAAGACCCGTGCTGCATTCCTGGTGCAACTGTGGCTGCACTCAGGGGTTTGTCTCCCAGGCTGTGTCAAGGAGGAACCCACCTCCTCCTGCCCATCTTGCAGAAGTAGGCCTGCAGGAGCCTGTAGATCAAATGGGAAATGAAAGACATACCTTTTTTTTTTTTTTTAATAGTCAGAGTAACTACCTGATGAACAAATCACCAAGTGTGAAAATAGTAAGGATTTTCTAACATATAACTAATTTACTGAAAGATATCAATCTTTTCATCTGCAATTACTGTGACAGAATCACGTAGTGAAATCTCTGTTGTACTATACAGAAGTCAGATAATATGGTCAAAATCTGAAACTTCTAACTGGGATGGTACATTGCAGTGGCTCTGTCAACACTTTGCCTAATTTTAGGCAAGAACTTGTTCCCTTTTTTGCTTCTTTTATCTTAATAGTACTTATCTTTGGCCAGGCTAAAGGACTACTATCCCAAAATATATCTCTGCTCACTTACCACAAGTGAACCAAAAGCTCCCTACTGCGGAGACAAATCCCATGAGTTTAAGCTGCAGAATAACTTGCTAGAAACAATGAGAATGAGCCCTAAACAGTGTACTTTGGAGCACAGTACAAAGCCAGTCATTTCACACAGCTTCCCCGCACCCTCTCCCCCAGCACAAATGGTAAAAAAAAAAAAAAAAGTTGAAATAACTAAACCTCGTGCAAGTCCAGGTCACTGACATTTGAATTTGTTCACGCCTAAATGTTACTCTATTAGGATCCTATCAGCATATGTCAGAAAGAGTCCATCAATGTTACCTACTGTGTAGGAAGGAAGGAAATTCTTGGAGGGAGGGGACAGAAGTTAAAAGGACGGGGAGGGCCAGCTCTAGTTTGAATTTGCACCTGGACAGTGGAGGAAATGTGGGGTGTTGCAAGGGGCCTCCTTCCCCAAGCCAGCATTTGCTGCCCTTCCTGATAATGTTGAGGGCTAGAAGGATGGTTCTCAGCGGGTTTATGTCCTTAGTCTCTGGGTCCTGCAAGGAGCAAGGCTTCCTCCTCCTCGCACAGAGGGCCGCATAGGGGATACTGAGGAGGTGAGGCTGAAGGCAGGCTCAGGGGAAGAGGGAGGTGACAGCGGGGCTGTACCCAGACTGACCGGCATGCCCTGCACCCCATCATCCTACTCTCCTCCGAGCCTCGTGGGGCTGGCTGGAGCATGGGTATCTCTTTTTCAGTGGTTTCCTTGCCACAGAAACGCACCAAAGGAGGTCTGTGGGGCTGAAGTTGGAATAGAGACAGAGCTTAGAGTGAAGCTCTACAATTGCTCCCAGGTCTACTGCTTAAAGTACAGCCCCGCACAACGTATCCCTGGAGCCTCCTACACCCCTTGTAAAACATCAGTCCTCGGCCCTGAATCCTGCTATCCCCTTCCCTGTATTTTCACCTTCCTCGTACCTGTCAGGTCTGAGCTCTTTCTTCCCCCAGCCTAAAGCTTCCCCTGGCATGTTGTCATGTGCTGCTGGCAGAGCTGAGAGCTTGGGCAGCTCTTCTGGGAGAAGGGTGGCTGCAGAGCAACGTTACCCCAGACATAGTCCATTCTTCTGGAGCTGTGTGCATTAGCATAAATGGGTAAGTGCAGGCACCTTCCTTCGATGCTCCCCGACCCTACTGCAGCACCTGGACATTGTATTAGCGTGAGAGAGAGCACGATTATTTTTGGCCTCCCAGCTGGCCGAGTAAGGCAACAGCCATAGGGCACTTTCTGGCAGATCCATGCTGTTCACACCGGTTTCAACTGAATGCAAAACACTGCCATTGCACGGAACAAGCCTGCCCGGGAGAGTGCACTCTGCTATTTGCTTCAAATGGCAAAAATGCTGCCTTGGTTGTGGGTGTAAGTGCGTGCTATTCTACGCACAAGAGTAGTCACGTTGCCTAAGTTCGGGCACCTAATTTAGGAACATAACTGTGCTAGGTTCCCCGTATGGGCTGCGGAAAGAAAAATCCTTCCTCAGAGAGAGATTCAGGGCAGCAGCTGAACTGCTTTTCCATTCAGCATAATAAAAATGACACACTAAAAGCTCTAAGCAAATAATTGTTATAAAAGGTCTACACAACATTAACTGGTCTGGTAAATGCCTACATTTGCTCTCTTATACACACAGCTGTAAGGTCTGTGTTCCTTTACAGCTTCTTCAGTGTGTTTTGAATCTTCTAGCAGACAGTGGCATATGGAATGGAAAATTAAAACTTTTGATTTAGTGTTGCTGCTTTGCCACTTTTGGCCACAGTAGAATACTTACGAATGTGAGATGACGACAAACATTTAGTCGTACAAGTAACTGAGATGGTTATATCTGGGAGCAGAGGGAATAGATAATTCGTCATTCTAATGGTTTCTATGTGCTGGAAGAGACTCTGTGGTTTTGTAACAGAGAAGTAAATAGAGAAGCACTCCCAGTCCCCCAAGCTGCAAAGACCAGATAAAAACTGAGCTGCTGCAAAACAAGTTCACATGAGCATTGCCAGCATGATGGACACACTAGGAGTTAGCAAAATAGCAAGTGCACTAAGAACAGACAAACCTGTATGCACGAAAAATCTTGGTAATACACACATCCCTTTTCCTAAACTTTGTGTGGGGTCAGTTTTTCAACATTATCTTTTTTCGGAAGTTTTAGCAAATGTTCTAAGTTTTGAAAATCTGCGCAGTACCTATATTAGCCTGGGACTTGTCCAAAAATGTCAAAAGGCACTGCAGTCTTGATGGTCAACTTTGGGAAAAAAGCAGAGCAACGCTTTCATGGCTCAGAAGAGACTATTATCACCTACTTTAACCTCTTCTACGGGCTGTAGAACCTTACCAGTTAATTCTGCATAACACTTTTACCTCCTATTTAAATTACATCATCTTTCTTAGAAAGCCACGTAGGCTGTAGAATTAAAAATCTCTGTCTTTAGTTGGTGCTTGATTTTGTTTCAGAAATACAGAGAGCTATAGATAATATGATTCCTCTTATGCGCTTGCAGACAACAACACGGCTGAAAAGCTCCAGCTACACTTTTCCCCTCCCTGAATCTTGCAATTCAGTTCTGCAATTTATTCTTTGTGAGTTGTGCTCTGATAGTAAGGCAGGACCAGAGAAAAACACTTGGGGCATTTCTTGCTAGCTTTCTTAGTCATCACAATCTGTTCAGGGTTGCTCTGAGACCTCTGAATAATATTTATAAAGATACAAGAGGAGAAAAAGCAGTTATAAGGAGACTTCACTTAATTAAGTTTACTGGGAGGGAAAACTTAATATGCTTAAGTTAACGTTTGAGAACTAAAGTAATCAGATTTTTCTTTAAGAATTTAGATTTGCAGGGGCTTTCCACTATGCAATTATTCATCAGTAGTTGGAAAGGCAAAGAGATGGTATAAAATCCAAGCAAATCTGAAGTTCTGTCTTGATGACTGCCTTGCCGTAATTCTGTTGTCTTTAGCAAATTTTGAAGCCTAGGCATCTTTAGTGTTCAAGCCTGTTTCTATAGTACTATATATTTGAACTGGCTAATAGTAAATAAACACAGAGCCCTCACTTTGGCTAGTTATTCAGGAAAAAATAATCTTGTAAAAATCATTAGTTTGTTTCTACCTGTACTGTCAGAACAGAATAAAGTTGTAATATCCTGTCTGCAGCTTTATCATCTTAAAAATATATTATTCATCTTATATTTACTTATCTATAGTACAGTAGGTCTTCTGGCTTCCTATGATGTTTCTCATTTTAGTGTTTGATCTTTTTTTTTTTTTTTTTAATGCAGTAAATGAGAGGCTAAAAGTGCTGAATATTCTGCCTGGGAACCTTGGCATCCCTCTTCTCATATACCCCTTTGGAAAGCTTGTGGAGTACGATTTTGCAATTGATCAAACTTCACTTTCTGTGGTATTCAAGTGGTTTAGGAAAATTACTTTGATGGCTAACTAGAGGGGATTTAATATCAAAGCTGGATGTATAGCCAGCCACCTTCTCAATTTTAGAGAAACATGGTTGTTGATTCAGTGACAAATTACTATTTCTAATCAAAATGCTATCTAGTATGATTTTGAAACCAGTCACCAAAAATACCTGTTCAACTAGAAGCAATTCTTACTATAAGCAAAGTATAATAATGGATTTTTCAGCAGGTAGTAATGTGTATGTGTACAGCTGACCATTCGGAAACAAAATTAAAGATGGTAAAAGCTAAAAACGAATAGGCTTTGCAAGTAGAATTTAAACTGGGATAATGAATAAGTATTTACCTTGAGTGGGAGAACAGAACAGGCAATCTGAAACAGTAATTGGTATAAAAATACTAAAGATATGTGAGCAAAAACTTCATGCAGGTATATGAAATTTCATAGTGACATCCCTAGAAGGTACATTTTTGAAAGTGGAAAGGTACACTTTGAAAGTCCTATTACCTAAGTAGAATCACTGAGATATTATGGGGCTATTAAAAAGTCCAAGAAGGAAAGAAACAGGACAGTCAAACATCTTAATCACAACAGTCATTTAAATAGGCTCGGACTTTAATTCCCTTTAGGCTGTTAATTGCATATCCACCTGATATCCAGTTCTGAAATTAGGCCTTTGTGTTCTTGATAAACTAGTTATTTAAATACTGAATAATATTACTGAAGGAACTAGGGCTGCTTTGCATCTAAAGGTTTCTTTTAACTGGATTAAATTTTCTTCCATTAAAGTGGAAGAAAAGAGTACATCTCCAATAGATGAAAATTTTCTCTTTGTCAATATTCATCCTTTCTCAGGCTAGAAACAAAAGACCAAAAAATGTTGTCATTCACATGATTCTGGGGAGCTCTTAGAAAGAAAGGATCTTTTTATCTCCTGCAGCTTGTTCTCAGGGTGCTGCTCTGCCCCAGGTGGCTGCAGAGCTCCTTCCGAGCCCTGTGCTGGTGGGGCAGGCACAGCCAGCGCTGTGAGGAGCGACACAGAATTAAGGTTGGTTTTTCACATGGCTTAAATTTCACCACAAATTCAAGTGTTTGTGTAGGCATCACTGTATCACAGGATGTAGCTATCTGCATTCCAGCATCTTCATAAAGATTGCCAGAAGTCTAAATAGCATTAGTGTATTTATTCTGATTCTTTTAAATGTCCTTTCCATTATTACAGGGTCGATGTGAAATAATGTATTTCTTTTAACGAAAGTTACCAAATTGGACATGAACATGAGAAAAAGAAGAAGACAAACACAGAAGCAGTCATGGACAAGGACATAATTTAGTGTATCCATTTCCAAGTCTGGATTTCTTAAAAACGTTTAAGAAACCTGTCATCTGTCATCTTCTCTACAGTGGATTCTGTTCTCTGATAATTACCCAGGGACAGTATTTGTGTACTCGAAGATGTTTACTGAATTTCTTTCCTCTTGAAAGTTTTAGTTTGAAAACATAGATACAGCATGAGAGATTAATAGTTTCAGTATCTATATTGTTTAGAAAAATAGGGTCAAGTTACACTTGTTCATATTGCTGTCTGTCCTTAGCTTAACACTGTTTCAAGATAGTGTTGAAATTTTTGGTCTAAAAATATCCACTAGAGCTGACAACTAAATGGAATCAAACCTATAAGATTTTTTTATGTAACACTGAAAGGGCAAGAAAAGCCAACAGACCCAGACCCAGAAGGAAACTTTCCATCAGTTAGCATAGCAGATTTTTAGATTTCAGCTCTTGAGTTTTATGTTTACTGCCACCCCTATATACATGCATGAGTGTCTGGAGAATATTACCAGTCAGGAGGCGCACAAATATACAAGCCTTCTGCTCACCTAAAGGAGACTTTATAGCTCTTTACCTAGGCAGAGCTCTGTCTGAGGGAGGGCCAGAGCACAGCTCAGAGCTACATTTCAACTGTAGTTTCTGGATCTGTGACTGGGCTATGTAAGCTCAAACGTCTTAAAATTCATATTAAAGGAAAGTGGGATATTCATGGGGGTAGGAAAGGAACAGAACGTATTTGTTGAGCAGAAGCCAGTGTGTACAGTGTAGTGGTCTTTATTTTGAGACAAAAAAGTAGTAACCATCTGTACAATGAAATTAATTCTACAAGGAAAATGCGTGTTCAGATCTAAGCTTCTGTGATTTCCTTGTCCATTGATATTATCTAATCTTCTTTTATGCACGTTTATTTCTCCTACCATTTTGGTGTCTCTCTAGCCCTGCTGTTCCTCACTGTTTTGGTATATGGTGTAGGACTGAATGGTCAAACAAGACACAGTATCATGCTTTCCCATTGTCAAATACCTTTTGCTTCAAGGACTACTTAAGCATCAATCTCTACCATTGATTCTTATGATGCAAACTCTAAGAGCAAGTTTGTTGGGGCAAGGAGCTTCCTCCTGGCTCGGCTGTTATGCATTACATAATTTCATCGCCTATGTTGAAAAAAAATGTTTTTTCAAAACTGAAAATCTTACCTAACTCATAGAAATGCTTCATTTTTTGCAGTGATTTTCCTTAAGAGATTAGTGTTATTTTCAAATGCTTTAATGTTCTGGGCTCACATCTGATCCTCTTAAATGAATTTTCCAGGAGGCAGGGACTGATATAAAAGGAACAATTTCTCACTCCAAGTGCATGGCACACTCACTCCCTTAAATCAATGCTTGTATTTAAAAAATGTCAAGCCCATCCAAAGCAATTGCATGTGCTATTTGTCCTACAGAGAGAGGAGGAGAGTTAATTCTCTCAAATGGACTGAATACGACAAATATTAGTCAGAAGCTTATTGCTTATCTCAGAGATGCTTGGATACTACAGTGCTGAGGGGAAATACTATGTAAAATAAGAGAGGTTACTCAGAACTTGCAAGGCAGCACTGGAGTATCTGAATTAACTCTTCCAGAGGACAGCGTTTTCCTAGGATCAGGCCTCGGTGCATTAGATTCCATAACACACAAAGCTAAGGCATTTACTCCTGTGCCTACTGTTATTAAATATGACCACATGACAATATTGATACGTTGCTTTCAACTGGCACTCGTGTAAGAACGAAAGCACAAGGCACAACCATGAAGTGATTTCTTACAATGTTTTCTTATATGTGGTTTCTTACAGTGATTTTCTCGTTACAAGACAGTTTTTCGTCTCTGGCAAATCAAGGAATGAGAGAACATGATGGCTGACACCAAGAGGATTTACTGTTTATATTCCAGCCCATGGATGTACTCTAGAAACTGTAAGTTGAACAGCAAATCATAACTCATGATGAAAACCCATGGAACACAAACCTCTTTTTTTGTGTGGTTTTCTTAAAAGTTTTTGCTTGTCTTTCTGCAAAACAGTATAATGGAAAGTGTGGTATTTTTTCTGCGCTCTAAGGAAAATCAAAGATAGAATAAACAGCAAATGGGAGTAAGGTGACAGTTCATTGGCCAAGATGAGTAGTTTGCTCCAGAGGAAATAATAATCATAGTGGAAAGTGCTGCTATCTTATTATAGGGAGTACATATCTCACTGGGGCATCTCAGGAGACATTTATTATATCAGAATTATGCCATAATGTTATAACAGGATGTGCCTGATCTTTCTCGGAGCTATTGCTCCCCACTGGAAATGCATGTGGTGCTGTAAAAACCTAGGGATTGGTACTTTCCTGGTATACATTCCTGGATGTTGTGCTGATGTCTCTTTTCTATAGTGAGGAAAACATTTCCTTCTCACTCTCCTACTTTAATTCTATAATTTCCTTCCTTTAAAGCATTGTTAGATAAATGAGAGGTGTGTGGCTGGCCAAGGTTGAATTGCTACCCATGGTGATATTGAGAAACATCAGATGTTTGGACAGTGGGTTTTCTACGACTGTTTAGGATCAAACTGAAAAACACCCAGAGTTTGGATCAGAAAGTAAATCTTTACCTCCTCTCACCTTCCCAGGGCCTGACTGGCAAGGAGATGGGGGTTTTTATTTTTTTACTGTTCTTGAAAGTCTGAGGTGCATCTCACTTTCTTCAGTCCTGTGAGCACTTTCATTAATAAACTCCCTGCTTTTTAAGGGAGTAATGCATTGCTGATATCCTCTTGGGTCTCTTGGTCTTCCCCCCATCACGGTGCAATGTCTGAAATTCTCATCTTGTATGGAAACTCTTGTTATAAAGGGCTTAAATATGTTTATGCAACAGCGTTCTCATGGATTCTCCTGTACTAACTGTTCCCCTTATGGCATTGGCTATCTTCAGTGACAATGGCTCTGTTACAGTCCTGTGTATCTATATACTTCTAACTTACACTCAATGTGTAATTAAATTACCTGTAACGTAATTTTGCAGTCTGAGCACTATATGTTTGGGATGGTATGCAAAAACAAATCCCAGGCATACTGGGTATCCAGGGCCAGTATCACTTCCCTTGTCACTGTACATTTCTCTGTGAAAAGGACCTCTGTGAAAGCACTGTTGCAGGAACTTCTTACGGCCACGCTGTGCGCCCCAGGAGACGCAGACCTGGCAGAGGCGGTGCTGCTGGCCGGTGTGGTTCCCAGGTGGCTCAGAGCAGGCCCCATTGCTTCATTTCCCCGCAGAGCACATCGCTTCACCCCATAGGTGTGACCGGCTGCTCCATACCTGCGGGTAGCTGTTGCGTTGCCTTTTTGCTAGTTGCCTTGCTTTTCTTTTCCCGGTCATGCACTAAGTTTTGTTTCATTTTAGAAAATGGGCAGCAAGGATATGAAGAGGTTTTTTTTACTGCTCACATCACCACATCTGGGAGCATTTTCTCCCTGAGAAAACTACTTTGGAGGTATTCCACTAAATGTAGTGAGAGAGAGCTTTTTCAGAAGTATGTAGTTTGTGTGATTCATACTCTGGTCAAAAAGATGGGGCTCACGTATTTATATAGTTTTTTAAAGGGAAATGACTTTTCTACTCTAGACACATGCTCAGTGAGGCCACCTAGTTGCTGGACCATGGTCTGTGCACATGAATCGATCCTCATATATTTTGCCAGTTGCATACAAGTCAAAAACTTGTCCACAAATCTTTTGATTTGTCACATTACAAAAGTCCCACTTTTGCAGCCTTATCATAACAAAGCCACCCAGAAGAATAAAAGTTGTAGGAGCAGGCCCTTTGTATGAAAACAAAATTCTAATATGTATTCTGCAAAATCTTTAGTAATAATATCCTGAATTATGCGTGCTTAAAAGGAATTTTTTTTAGCATACTAAGAAGAACTAATAGCAAGAAATTAATAAAGCAAAATCCTTTCAGCTTGATAACCAGTTTTAAAAATTTGCAAGACACACAGTTTCTGTGTCATGAAGTAATATCGTGAAGGAAGCTGATGGATACAAATAAATCTCAGCAAAATAGTAAGGAAGCGGCAACTGGTAAAAATACTGGGGTGACTGAATATCTTTATTATCTCTAGATCTAATCTTTATTATGTCAAGATTCTGTGGGATCAAGAACAAATCAAGGGTAAATCCAATGGACTTTAAACTAATGGCTTTTGTATGCTACAGGGCAAATCTGATAATCTAGGAAAACTGAGAAAAATAGGCTTTTTGTACTTTGAAAAATGCAGTTACTGACTTTTGCAAGGTTTAAGGAAATGACATGGTTATCTCTGCTTGTGCCAAAATCTTTCCTCTAGTACAATTCCAATGATCTTGCTTTTGCTCTGTCTGAATAAGACTTTTTTTTCTTTTTAATTATGAAGAAGCAGAATATGTAAAATACTCCATTGTGTAAAAACAAATCAAAATACGTCACTGACTCTTTGATCTTGCTAAAATAATTAAACATGGTGAATAAATGCACTGTCTTTCCCCCCTGATTCTTTGGGCCTACAAACATTGAAATGAAGGGAAGGCACAGATGAGGCTGAAGGACAGTTATCGTCTGATCCTGACAGATGTCCTGTCCAAGCTCCACTGAGGAGAGACTGAAGGGTGTTATCATTCCCCTGAGTTAAGCTAAATCCACGACACCAAATGGAATATATATAATGTACAACAGTTGGGTTTCACCATCACCTCCTATCTCATGTGTCCATTTTCTTTCCTACCCTCCTAGAGGTCTTTTTCTGACCTTTGTGTATGTGTGTTTTCCTAGGAGGTGTGACTTAGCTGATTAAGGCTGTGGCATGTCTTGTTTCACTGCTATAAACCCATGACTAAAAGGGCAGCTAAAAGCAGCACTGTAATCATCAGACTAGGAGTTTGCCAGGTTTTGGAGTAGTTGATAAGGCCATGTGCTGGCTCTGTCTTTTTCCAGGTGCAAGTGAGTTGAAAGTAAGAGATGCACCAGAATAGAAGCTCTTTTTCTTTCCAGTTTCTGTTCTTTTCTCCCCTTTGCTGTGTGGGCTTGGTTTGCTTTAAAGAAGTAATACTGATTTCAACTAACTGTAGCTTTTTGTCCCAAAGGGACACTTATTGCCCTCTTTAACACAAAGTAGAAGGGGCTTTCCCTCATGTAAACTTTCTCTAAAGACTGTAGGTAAAGGCAATGGAAAATGAAAATTGTTTACTGTTCTGCTTAATGTGTTTTATTTTTTCCCCTTTTTCCTGGTTATTTAAGAAAAGAGTCAAAGCATTTTAATTTTCACTGTGAAACCAAATGGACATTTTGAAACTCTTAATCCAGGTGTTATACACTACCATATTAAAATAAACATTTTTGACTCACTTTCTCTACCAAAATTAATACACTTCCCTGGTCATTTGACAGAAAAAAATCTCTTGAGCATTTGGGGAATGACGACTTGGACCTCTGCCTGATTGGCGTCCTATCCTGGATTCTTCATAAAACTTACTATGAAGAGCAGCCGTTAACATTGTACCTCTGACTAGCAAGAACAATTTTCTTGAATACCAGCAAATGTTACATGATCTCAGCAGAAGTCAAATGTGCTTATAACAACTTTCTCCCAGCCCTAATCCGAAACCAAGACGTCCTCCACCTGCAGGAACCTCCTCTAATATGTGTTTTTTAAATGGAGCAGTCATAAAGCATGATTGAAGACTTTGCTCTCCACTATTTGGAGCATGGGCATAAGCATGCTACGTAAATTTGAGGGATTCTGCTTTCCGTTTGGCAAAAATTAAAGCTGTGCATCATGCCATATGTGATGAAACAAATAAGCTCAGCTCTGTGGATAAAGCTAGTTTTCTGTGCCACTTCAAGTGGACTAAATAGTACTTTTCAGCTGCACTTGCACTTAAAAAGGGCAGAGCTCAGAGGGGGTGGTTATGCAAGCACTGCAAGGGAAACTAAATGCATGGAAATATCACTACAAATAGCTACCTCCTTGAAATCCAGTATATATTTAGTTCCTAGGTTGTTTCTTTCTTTCACCAGTAGTGAAGAATAATGACTGTGGGAACCTGCAATTGAAGCAGAACTGAGATATCTTGCAAAAACCACATTAAAAGGACAATGGGGGATCACACTTGAGGGCAGAGGAAGTGCAGAACTACCAATGTGACTACTTCAGTGACAAAGCTTTATGTCAAGACTCATTAAATGCCCTCCTTTGTGCTTCTTTTCCTGGGCTAGGACTAATGTGTCATTTGAATCCTTTATCTGGCCTGTGAACAATTATATTTATGAATTCTGAGAGCAGATCCAGAGCGCAGGGGCCACTGCATGCAAAAGTCACAGTTGTTTCCCCTGTAGCCGAATGACGTTGAAATACAGCTGAAGATCCCAACAACCAACCGTTGCTCATACAAGTTGGGGCGGCGGGAGGATAAGCAATAGCAACATCACTGCAGAGAATAGTTATCCCAGAGCTAGTATTACCTGATGTGGGCAAAAATTATTAAACAGTTCACTCCCTTAGGGTCTTGCGTGGCTTTAACTAAAAATAAAGTCAGCTGTCAGTAGAAAAGATCTGCTATGTGGCCTAAATGGGAGCTTGTCTTCTTGACTAGTAATAAAAGCACATTTCTGCAGCAGGAGAAAAGCAGTCTTAGTTCTGTCACTCTTAAAGTCTAATTCAGTGTGGATATTGCAGTTGGTGCTGCTGTATTTGCACTGACAATTCCATCCTCACTTAATGCTAGCATATGTATGTATATGTATAGTCTCATCTATGTATATACGTAAAGTCTCATTATACCTATTCTGTGTAGTAAGATGGGTGAAGAATGTTAACATTATGCTTTAGGATGACAATGTAGGGACTGAAATGGATTAGAAAATTAGGTATTCTTGTTAGCATGATAAGCAATGAATCACAAACAAATTGTTGCCTTCTGCTAAATCAGCACAAACCTGAATGTCCCACTGTTAATTATGAGCTTGTTTTAATAGTTTCTTATAGCAGTCAGCTCAAAATCTGCTAATATTGTTCCCAAACATAAAATCCTTATTCTCTGCTGGTTTGTAGTGATATACATCTGGGTAATGTGGGTTTAAAATGTTATCATTCTGTTGTGGGAGAGCTTTACACCCACTTTTTGCTGGTGTCAATGACTACACATGCTAAGAGGCAAGCATGGAATCAAGCCTTTAAAATAAAGTTCAAGAAGCAGATTAGGCAGAGTTGTCAGAGAAATCTGAGTGGCAATGCTGCTGTTAATGAAAGAAATCATGATGTATTGTTAAAAAAGCAAATGTTAATTGGACAATGAAAATCCCCATTTTAAAAATGCAGCAAAGCCTGGGGGGTTCTGCTTTAATGTAAAGCTGAGCGTTTCAACTGAAACCATGCCTGCCTTGAAATGAAATGTGGAAATTTTACAAACCCCTGATTTCTAAGTGAGTAACACTGCAGTGCAGTTTCCCTTCATTGCCTAGGAATATGTTGACCTGTTGGAATGTTGAAGCTGGATGGTGCTTCAGTCTTCCTGTGGTTTGAGAACAACGGCTCTACTCGGACTGAAACATCCTGCCCTGAGCTGGCCTTTTCACACTGTGATTACTAGGAGGTTAGCCCTACTGAATTAGAGTAATAAAATCTCCAAAGCTATTGAAATGACCTTGGTAACCTCAAAGAGAAGATGGTCTTAAGTGGAGTAGGTGTGATTCTCTCGCTTTTAATGAAGTAAAACCATTCTGCACAGAGTGACTCACTGACAGCACTTTTCAAATAGTTACTTCATATGACATGTTTTTTATGTGATTATTTTGCTGTATCATAAGGCATACAATGCAGTGTCATATAAACATAGTTAACAGCTGCACAATGTTTATTCATTAGAAAAAGACCTGTGCACTAAAAGGAGTGAAAAGGAAGATACTACAATATTATAATTGATTTTAAAGATCAAATAAAGAAAAGCAAAAATAAAGATGGGAAATACCTGATATATTAATTAATATTCACTTACTGTTTCAGTGACTACAAAATTACTCTCTGCTGTCAGATATAGTTAAGAATCTTGGATGATGCAAAGAGAAAACGGTTCAGCTTGTCTGCACTGGTCACTCGTTGAAATGCCCCTGCGTGTGAGAAGAATGGATCAGGATGTTAGAACTGTTTTTTAAAATCCCATATTCTGAGAAATGTAAAAGAACTTTGCCTACGGAATCAGTCTGAGCTACATGAACTAGAGCAGAATCCATGAACTGGGAGGGAGAAATGAACAGGAAGAATAAGGTCTGGAGGAAAGTAGTACTCCTGAAAATTATGTGACAGTTCTACAAGATACTGAATAGAGACATCTAAGTTCTTAGTGACGGTACAAAACAATCCAATTAAGAGGTGGAAAATATTTTGAAACAGTGACTGATTAGTGTATTGTTGAACCTAACAAGAGTCATTGGGTTTTAAGCAAGATTAAAATAGAATTTTGTACATAATAAGAATACCCATTGTTATTACTAATCAACTGTAACAAAGATTTTGAAACAGATATTCAACCAAGATCAAATATTTGTGACTGGAAAAGAGGGGAGAACTAGATAGTTCCTGTTTGCATCAGTTCTTTGCTTGCCACAGAAGGTGACCTTGAATCATAGAATCATAGAAAAGTTTGGGTTGGAAGGGACCTTTAAAGGTCATCTAGTCCCTGCAATGAGCAGGGACATCTTCAACTAGATCAGGTTGCTCAGAGCCCTGTCCAACCTGATCTTGAATGTTTCCAGGGATGGGGCATCTACCACCTCTCTGGGCAACCTGTTCCAGGGTTTCACCACCCTCACTGTAAAAAATTTCTTCCTTTTATCTAGTCTAAATCTACCCTCTTGTAATTTAAAACCATTACCCCTTGTCCTGCTGCAACAGGCCCTGCTAAAAAGTTTGTTCCCATCTTTCTTATAAGCCCCCTTTAAGTACTGAAAGGCTGCAAAGGTCTCCCCGAAGCCTTCTCTTTTCCAGGCTGAACAACCCCAACTCTCTCAGCCTGTCTTCATAGGAGAGGCATTCCATCCCCCTGATCATTTTCATGGCCCTCCTCTGGACCTGTTCCAGGTCCCCATGTCTTTCTTGTGCTGAGGGTTCCAGAGCTGGACACAGTACTCCGGAACAGAGTAGAGGGGCAGAATCACCTCCCTCGACCTGCTGGCCACGCTTCTTTTGATGCAGCCCAGGATACGGTTGGCCTTCTGGGCTGTGAGCGCACATTGTCCAGCTTTTCATCCACCAGCACCCCCAAGCCCTTCTCCTCATGGCTGCTCTCAATCCTTTCATCCCCCAGCCTGTATTGATCCTGGGGATTGCCCCGACCCAGGTGCAGGACCTTGCACTTGGCCTTGTTGAACCTCATGAGGTTCACACAGGCCCACTTCTCGAGCTTGTCCAGGTCCCTCTGGATGGCGTCCCATCCCTCAGGCGTGTCGACTGCACCATTCAGCTTGGTGTCATCTGCAAACTTGCTCTTGTCCAGAAACTGGACTTTGCAGATTTTAGGTCCAGTTTAGCGTAGCAAACTGTATGGGTCTTTAAAATAACAGAAAACTCTGAATCCTTCCTTTTCAGAATTCAGAGTATTATGCTCTATAGATTTTGATTCAGATGCATTCCAGTATTTCTCCTTATTTTGTTCAGTAAGCAGTCACAAAAAGATGCAGTTTCCAGTTTCTAGAGGTGAGGTGTTTTATTTGTGCTATTGGATAAGATAAGTGCCTAAACAAAATATTTATGTAATATAGTTTCCTCACAGAGCTTCAGAAAACAGTTTTCTTTTTAATTACAGAAATAATTGAACTATAGTAAATATAAATCTTGTGCTCAAGCAAGAATGTCTTAAGTACTGCTAATGTCTTGCTTTATTCTTAGTGTGTGTACAAGACTCCAACTGAGGAATTCTGCTACTCCTTTTTATTAACTATTGTTTTTCAATAAATGAATATATTTCTGTTTTACAATTGTGTTAAGGAATATTTTCTTAAAATCATATTAGTGAAATGGACAATTGAATGTTGGTTATTTACTATATATCATTGCCCAGATAATACTGTATCTACAACAGTTAAGTGCTTGTTGTGACTGGAATGTAATTTCAGTGGTTTTGGTTCTGTTACCTCCATAGAGCTTTCACTTCTTAACGGCTATAGAGACTAATCTTGAGTTAAGAGCCAAACATTTTTTCCTCTGCATTACTGCAGTGGTGTTTAGATTTGTGGCTTTTAATGTCAAAATGAAATTATAGCTCATGCGTGCCTTTCCAGGCAGAGTAGCTCATGTAGAGGACATTAGAATGACTTAGAGGAAGTCTGGAATCAACTCATCATAATTAAAAAGAAAAACAAATCCTTTACGTGGTATAATTATCCTATATTTAAGAAATTAATAATTAACTGTGAAATCTGGGGGCCTGTGTTTTTGCTGGTCTGAAATAATGGTGGGAAAAAGTAACCTCATTACAGATTTTTCCTATGAGTATGTAGAGAATGTTTATTTTTTCCCCAGTTATCTGCACTGGCATGTGCACAAGGTTATTTGTGCTTACGTACAGTATTTAATGCTCGTCCTTCTGACTTTGTCACCCAGTGAGGGAGCAGAAACAATACCCCGTCACTTACATGACACCACAGACATCACAAAAGCTAGTAAGAAGTATTCTAAGGTAAAAGCCAAGTGTATAACTCTCAAAACTATGGCCTGATTTTTTTTTAACAATTATGAATAACAAATATATTAGTAAACCACTTTCGCACAATTTTTGACTGAAAAAAGCTAAATTAATCATTTGTTCACAGTGAACAGTTTGCCTACTAACAGTGTAATCCTGTACTTGTGTTGTCATAGTCACAATTCACATGAGATGTTTGCATTATGACTAGATATGGATCCAAGTTTTAAGTTTCAGTTCCTGGTGGTGTTTTGTGTCTTGTGTGAATATTCAAGTCCTGGACTTTATGTTATGATACACTTGAAAAAGTGTACTAGAAATGACAAATGAAAGGTAAAAATTAGGATATTAATCTAACGATATTGTGGTTTGCAGGTTTAGTATTTACAATTGAAAGACCTTAAAAGTTTCCTCCTTCCTTTCCTCCACTTCCTGCTTTTTCTTTCCTTTTATTCTGGCAGCTTTGTCAGGCTACTACATCACCACCTCACATAATATCTATGAAAAAAATACATTTCAGCTGCTGGCATAAAGGATATTAAATTGGAGAATGGTCATTCCAACTGAGTTTTGCACTGATTACCAATTTCTTTTATTGCTAATTTATAATCATTTTAAGTAATGTAAATATTTACAGAGTAGCACTATGGGTACTAAAATTTCTCCTAGAAAACTGCCTGTTTCCTTAGAAACACAAACTAGAGTTGTTAAGTATCGCACAACTGGACTTCATAGCAAAGATTGTCATCTTAGGGACAGGGGATGAAGTTCTCCTGGTTTCATATGTTATGTAGGTCTTTACTGGGAAACTATACAGCGGATTGCTGGATATTAATAATAAGAAGAAGGGATTTCCCCTTCTTTGTTCCAGAGAGTTATTTAGGTACTCAGATATTAACTTATTCAGAATAAATCAGGAACACTGAATATCTAGACACTTACTTGAAAAGATTTTGAAACACCTTGAAAACCTGATTATCTCCAACTATTTGCAACTGCATTGATTTTTGTGATTGACATACTGTTAACATAAATTATGAATAAAATTAGAATTACCTTCCTATTGCTTCCTTATCATTGGCTAAACACAGATGGAACTCAATTTCAGGGATGCAAGCTGAAGAAAGCACCAACACATCTCCATTTGTCAATAAAAGCGAGAGAGTTGGATATATCCTTATGTACATCGTAACCATATAGTACTAATATATAGTTACATAATGACATAACCTGTTACAAGACCCAGGAAACCAGGAAATTCTGTATTGAGGATGGTATTTCATGTGCTCTTTTAATGTATATCAACAATATTTAGAAACATAATATATCAATGCCCCTAAACAGATGAAAGAAAAAAAAAAAAAAAGAAAGAAAAAGAAATCCCTTCAAAAACCATTTGTTCTGAGTTTGTGCCTCCCAACAGCTTCCAGTGAATTTATCAGAAAGTACATTAGGGAAATTTTTTTTATAAAAACTCCAAGGATACAGGAACATGAAAACCCAAGCAAACTATTATTCCCCAAATCTAAAACACAAGATCCATAGCTCCTTGTTAATGTTAATAATCTCACACACAATAATGAAAAGAGAAATTAAAAGCTTTGAGCTTTGCCAGGAAGGATGCTTCAGATAGTGACAGTTACTTGGTCTAGGGTAAGAAGTGTAGATTTCCAGACTTTGCCACAGCCATGTTCCAGACTACACTTAGGCATGAGCTCACTAGCTGCTGCTGACAACAGAAGGCAAAGTAACAGAAAAGGTCTTAGAAAATGACTGTACCTGTCCAAATGCAAAATGCAATTTTTTTGGAAGACTTTTCCTGTAATTAAGAAAAATGTAATGTTCTTGCTTTTGCTTTTGCTTAAAACCAAAGTTCTTATAAAAGAGGAAAAGCCTCACTGTCTGAATGTTATTGTAACACTGTATTCCTATGTAAATTCTTGCATACATGCTATATACAGAGTACAGAACATGCACTTAATGACAGATATGCAATTAACATTTATACTGTATTTTATGTGTTCAGGATAAGCACTAAAGAAAATGCAGTATATTTATTGAACTCTGGGGTGATCATGATAAGCATATAACTACGTGGTCTTAGGTACAATTATGCTTCCTTAAACTCTGCTAATCTGCAATAAAATCTCATTTTAAATTCATTGTAGAATTGGGTCTACTAATTTTATTCTGGTTTCCAAGTCACAATTGGGACCTAAACTGGCATAGATTTTACACTGCTTCCATTTCATTGACCACAGTGATGTTGATTTATGACATGTGATAGGAGATACAATCTCTCTAGTTTTACACTGTTCGGAATAACATGTTTCCAAGATTGATATCTGGCTGAAAAGTCTGACATGCTGCAAGAAAGAACAGTGTGAAGCAGTGGTATCTGCCCCATTTCATTCCTATGGGCGTTATCTTATTTTGTGCTTCTAAGAAGAAAAAAACAACGTGGTAGTATATTCTGCTAGATGAAAACGAAACACCTGGGAGTTCCCTTCGTGTTACCGAATACTGAATGTTCACAATACTTGTTATTATTATAGACAGCAGACATTGATTGTTTTACATAGATTATTGCTTTCAGTGTGTGTATACAAACATATCTATGCATCTTCTCCTAACATATTAAGTTTCCTCATTTAGGTGATTAAAATTTATGAAATTAAAGTGCTAAAATTCTTATAATAGTGTCAATTTATGTTCAGTTCAGAATCTTGCTGGGGTACCTCAGAAGCACTGTTGCACTGGTGCTGCTGTACTGCCTCTGCATCACACCAAGAAACCTGTTTTTGGCAAAAATTGGTAAGGGCATATTATGGATCCTCACAGTGCTGCTGCCTTGATAAAGTAGGGTTGCAGGAGCAAGAAGCCCTCGCAAAGTCCAAAGGCAAAATGCACTAACGTCATAGTGACAACTACAAATGTCCATGGAGATGGGCAGATTTCAAATGGGATTTTAAGAAAAACATAGCAAGAACAAGGCAACAAAAGGAACAGTACATGGTAAGCAGCAGGTCACATAATGTGGGAGAAATTCTGGACTGAAAATTTGAAAGACTGCTTCTAGGTTGGATGAAAAAGGAGCAGACATACTACATGCATGTCATAAGACAACTAGTTAGCTAACAAAAGATAAATTACAGCTGCAAGGGAACGACAATTTTCTTACCAAAACTTTTTGTTAATCTTCAGAGGCTGTGTTAAAAACTCTAATTTCCCAAATCAGCATGGAATTATTTTGGCAGAAGTAGAAACTGATTTTTTTCTGCATTTTTCTGTTGAAAGCACAGTTCTCGGTGATAAAAATCTTCAGACTTGTGGAAAAACAGTGGGCATAATCAGATGTAATGTAGATTGAAAATGAGCAAGTAAGAGGGGGGAACACAAAGTTAAGTGCTATGGGGTTGACTGGCATCTTGAACTTTGGGACTGGCAGTCCTGTAGCAAAGTGCCATATTCTTCCACACCCACAGAAAAAAAAAATGCAATTCCAGTGAATTCCACCTGCCAATACCAGCCATGGAGAATGTTTATTCTTTTAGTTTTTCCACTAGTTCATCTAAGCAACAATTCTGCGAACTTTACATTACTTCCTGTTATGATAGAAACTATTACGTTATTTCCACTTAAAAAGTCAGTTGTTTTTAATTATTAAATGCAATTAAGCATAACCACTGATTAAAACCTCACATCAGCCAAAGTGCATTCCTTTTAAAACACAACACCAGACCAAAACCCTGAACATTTTGAAAACATTCCTGATCTTCTCACACAGGTAGAGTAAGCCTGCGTGTTTTGAGTGGAAAAGGGAGAGGCACGTGCATTGTAGCTGATTTTTGTGGGCAGGTAACGTAGCGGAAGTCAAAGCTATGTCCATCAGGAATTTACTTACCTTCTTCAGGCATTTTTGTGCATGTGTTGACTTTATATTCTATGTATATTTTATAACTATATTTAATATGCATTTTGCACATCTGTGCATATAATATTCTATGTGTATGGTGCATGCACATATGAATATTGGTCCTTGATGAATAATTTAACAAGAAGCTGTGCTTCCAACTACATTTGATCTTTATCACCCTGTTCAGAAAGTTTCCAGAAGAATCTTTTATCTTTAGTACTTTCGTTTCCTAAGCAAATTAAATTATGTAAGCCCTGAAATTTCACCTTCATGAAACCTAATTTTTTAAAATTATCCAAACTCAGGACTTTTCCTCATAATAGGGGTCTGTTTCAAGAAATATCTCTCCATTTAAATAATTTGGAGGAAGGGATATTTAAGAGGTGTGAATATTGCAACAATATGAAAAAATGTATTTCACTATTTTATCATACTTAGGAAAAAAATATTTTCAGTCAGGAGTAAGTTTGAGAGGTAAAAATCTCTTGAAGTCAGCAGTAACTGAAAACTGAAAAAAAAAGGAAATTACAAAGGAAATGCTTAAGCTGTCATAACTCTGGAGTTCATCTGTAGAACCTCTGTATTAAATACTCATACATTACTTGTTCTAGAGACCTTATGGGTCTTGGCTGCTCTTGCAATTTCCAATCTGTCAGAAGAACAGGTTTTCCACTGCTGGAAGTAATGATAAAATCTCGGAAGAAGTGTTTAATATTACGTTTTCACAATGCCCTTGAACAGTGTAAAGTAACAGACTATGGGTATGTCTTCTCAAGAAACACTTATCATGTCTTCTGTTATGCTAGCCACACACTCTGTTTACCAAAATTATTGTCATTTAATTATGTTTACTGGTTTTGGTTCTTCAGAAGCCTTCTGCAGTCACGCATCCCTCACACATTTTACTCTGTCAATGATCCAATGTTAATTTTGTTATTTTTTAAGATATTCTACTGTCCTCACCTCATGACCATTGCATCACATTAGCAGACCCTCTCCGCTACGTATGTATTCCAGAGTGCTGTTGATGTTAGAAGTCCTGCAGCTCTCCTGGGTTGCCAAACTTCTTTCTGCTGGAGGCCTAGCTTCCTCGCTGCTAGAACTAACGTGTCCTTCGTAAGGTACGGACTGCACGAATGCTCATGGAAGATGAGCTATTCCACGGCGACCCTCTGCTTTACCCCATGGTAAACACATGGTTGCTATCCTTCAAGTGAATTATATTATTGTAAAGCCTTTTATTCACCCTGCGTTAAGCTCACTCACACGATGGTTAGAGGCCAACACCCGGTGAAGCCATGTTGTACCTTCCACCTCTCCTCCCCGAGAGTACTGTCGGCTGGCAAAAAACTCGTGCAAAGCCGTTTAAATCCTCCCTCTCCCGAGGTCTCTCTCAGCGCAGCACATCACGCACAGCTCCGGAGGGACAGACGTGCCCAGGCAGACACGGCGCTCGTACGCGCCGGCCTACCCGGTGGCTGCCGAAAGAG
>NW_009206061.1:0-1456 GCF_000690835.1 Fulmarus glacialis | reverse complement strand
CTGTGCGCGGGGCACAGGGGAAGGCTGCTGAGGGCTGGGGCAGGGGTGTCTCCTATGAGACACAGAGGAGTTCAGTGGCAGACAGGTTTATGTTTTGCGTTTACCAGCCCGGAGATGCTTAGCATTGCTCTCCATCTTTGTGCCTGCTATTGCCAGTGTGCTGCAGGCTCCCTGTGTGCCCCACAGCAGCCCTGGGTTAGTCCTCACCTGCTCTATGTACAGCAGTACATGGTTTGTGCTCACTTCTGTCCGTTGGATCTGGTGAAACCAGGTATTTGAAAGCTGGAAAGAGGAGACGTGGAAGAGGTTGCTGATCTGAAGGGAAGTTAGTCAACCCTCCTTCAACTCATCTAAGCTTCCTTCCACCCCTAGAAACTCAGCAGTGGATGCTGAGAGGTAAAGCACAGGGAGAGTACTTCCCAGGGGACGCAGCAAACGCTCTTGTGTGAAGCCCCACACAGTAAGTCTTCCCCCCAGTTCCCACCAGCTCATGCTCTTGCACCTCCTTGACACAAAAATGGAATGAGGGACCGGTATTGTCACAGCCGTCATACATCTCCCAATGTTATCCCTCAAGCGGGGTTCGTTACGCGGTGTGCAATAAGCCAACTCCACACATGGAGCCGAGATATTTATTTATTCCATGTCTGCGCAGAGAGGGTGCTGGGTGGTAACTCCACAAAGCTAGCATACCTCAGTTAATACACGGTAAGCATTTTATACATCCCGAGCAACAGTTATCAGTACTTTTACATCTACGCTTAGTCATCCTTGCTTCTATTCGTTCTTGCAATGCCTCGTCTTCACTTAAAGTCACAGTGTCCTTTCTTTTTACTGCGCATGTTCAGTGGGAAGGGGCTTTGCTGGGTAGGGGGCTTTCTTGCCGGTGGGTGGGGTTTTTACTATGCTGATTAGAATAGGTCAGACTATTCTAGAGGAATTTGCTGGACTTTTCTCAAACAACGGGGTTAATGGGTAGCTCTTATCTAGTTCGAAGGATGTATCTCCTCACTTATCTCACCAGAGCCTTCCTGGGACTCATCATCTTTGGGCCTTTAAACAATGTCAATGTTACCTATGGATCTGATTAGACTACACCAAGGCTCCTGAGTCCCTGAAATTAGACCTGATGGTCTCTTCCCAGCTCTCGGTCTTAGGGCCAGACTGTGCATATATTTGAGCTACTGCAAGCTACCACAAGTGCTTAAGATGTGGGAAGGGAGTGGTGCTGCTAGCATCCCTTATTCACCCCTCCTCCACAGCTGAGGGGTGGAAGAACTGGAGGAAAAGAGGGACAGGTCTAACAGTGGAGAAGATACCATGAGGAGAATAGATGCTCCTTTAAATAAGGAAGTTGATGCCCCTGATTAAGGACAGATATACTAAAAGAAATGCTTCACACAGCATCCTACCTTCCTCACGGAGGTCTTCACGGGGATGAATCCGGACAGCATCT
>NW_009206060.1:101070-116531 GCF_000690835.1 Fulmarus glacialis | reverse complement strand
AGCCGCCGCCGCCCGGCCCCGCCGCCCTGGGCGCTTGGTCCCCGCTGGGGTGGGGGTGCCGGGAGGCCGGCACCTCTGCTCCCCGTTCCTGCCGAAACCGCAGAGTTACATGTACGTTGTATATGTAACGGCCTCCAGCCGGGGATGGATGCTCACCGTTGGCATTGCGTCTGGGAGTCTGGGGGTTCAAGCTACCTGGTGAGCCTGATCTTTGTCCCTGAGCGTGTTCGGGGACTTCTCAGCTGAAAAGAGAATCGGATTGTCCCGGTTGAATCTCATTCCCAGCACAGCAGAGCACTGTGTGGTAGTGCTCTGTAGTACCAAGAAACAACAACGAGGATAGCAGCCTACGGCTGAAACTTTTTAGAGGGACAAGTTTTCTATGTTCGCTTTTCCATCTGCTTTTGCTCCTTCTCTGCTTTCACTTACCTGACGAAACCTGAGCTGCTGAGACAGATTCTCTTCTGCAACCAGCCTCCCTTCAGCAGAAGACCGCAGCATAAAATGGCTTACTTTTCCTGAAGGGCTCCTTTTTGCTGCCAGCGGGACTGGGGGAACTTTAACAGAGAAAGAAGCCCACTGTTTTATGACTGCCTTAGTCTGATGTCTCAGAGTATTGGCTGGCATTACATACAGGCCGACCCAGACGTCCAGAACTGCTAGAATTGCGTATGAGTAACACAAGGCATGCAAAGATTTACTTGTCATCTTAGCTAGGGAATGCCCACTTAAGGATACTTATGCATGTTGTACACAAGATCCCTTTTTGTCAGAATGGATAATGAGACATTTTCTCTGCAAGTCCAAGAACCTAGAAAACCTAGGGGGAAATATTCCAGGGCATCTCTCTTTGGATTTGGCGTTTAATGTAGCATTCAGAAGTTAACCACACAGCTGATAAAAGAATGTGCAGTAATTCATTTTTAATGATCATTTCCTGGGTGTGGTAAGTGGTTTTGTCGCTTTAAATTCTTATGCAAATAAAATCAGGCTAATCTTCTTAAATAGGTAGCTGTAGCTGTGTCAGCCTATTCTGAGCTGGCAGGAGAGCTGCATAATACTTGGAATTCTCTAAATTGTTCATGTCAGTGGGATATCAACAATCAGCACAATAATAATGATAATAGGCATGTGTTTGCTTGCAAAGAAATTATTGCATAACTAAGGGCCTCATTAAGGGTTTTCAATACCTCAGAAGAATGCCCCTAACTTTCTGATTGTTTTCATCCTATTAATACCAACATCACACAAGCCACTCCCCAAGAGACTTCTAACAAGCATGTTGTTTTAATCACCGGTTAGTTAGGAAATTCAGATGCAGCAACATATTTGAAATGAATTAACAGTGCAGTTATGCCTGGAGTGCTTTGATTAACAGAGAAGAGTGCCTGCCATCTCTCCAAAGTAATGCTCTCTCATTCCACCTTTCTTGGATCGTGCGATGATGCTCCTAATGTGATTCCAGTCATCCTGCATAAGGGGTAGAGGAACCATCATTGCTAAATGTAAACGTTCTAGTCATTTCTAGAAGATCCTGCTAAAAAAATTGAACAGTGCCAACACAGCCCCACCCCAGCAACACAGGAAACCAAACGACAGCTCTGTGGCACTCAGGCAAAATCACCCACATCAACAAGTCCAGGGCATCACAGTCACAAGTGTCCTGCAGTCTGACAAGTCCCAGGGAGTATCCATGCCCTGTCCTCCCCCAGCACATGTCACAAAATGCTCCATCACCCAAAACAGTCTGAAAACCTTTGCTGTGCCACAGGCAAAGAACCAGGGAGATGAACAGCATGGCCAGATTTTATTATTTTACAGGGATTTTATTAGGTGGAGATGCCCAGATGACAGGGCAATTTGAAGGATGCTGAAAGCCCTGAGGATGCCTTGTACGCTTCTGAGACTGGAGTCTCTGCACACAGTCACAAAGTGGCTGCGTGATTGTAAGAGGCAGGACTGAGACCTGCAGGGTTCCATCTGCTTTTCCACTTGTGTGCCTAAAGCCTGGGTCTCTAGCATTTCTTAAGATGGCAGTAGATAATCTAAGAAGCCAACCTCAACCCACACTGCAAAGCAAGGAAAACAAAAACAACGCAATAGTCTCTGCCAATGTGACCTAGGGCAAAATTCCTTCCTGACCCTAGATCTGGCGATTGGTTTAGCCCAAGTATGTGAGCCACACCTGCCCACAGGTACTTGAGAAATTTTCCAATACCACTACAAGCATAAGCATGCTTGTCCAGCCTCCTTTTTTTCAGCCAGGGCAACGCCAGTGCTTCAAAAGTGAAATTAAACTCTACAGTGCAGGTGATAAATCATAGCAGTTGTGAAGATGATTTCTTCCTAGTCCTCAGGCAGCCAGCAGAAGCATGAAGCATGTGACTGACACAAGATTAATACAGTACAGAAAATGGCAACGGAGTCACCTTCAAATTCCTTTTCCCCCCTCCCCGTCAGAACCTCGAGAATAACAACAAATCAACTCCCGCATCCCCCAGCCACGTCCTGATGCACTTCCCACTTGCAAATACAAAGGAAAGGGATGAAACAAAACTACCTGATGGGGAAAGTAAAACAGCAACCTGGAAAGAGCTGAATGAGCCAGCGCTATGCTAGCTAACTGTCAGCCCTAGTCCTGTACCGCCAGCACAACTTGCTCTAGCATCTCGTACCAGCCCTCCTGTTGCAGCCATCAGTGACCATGGATGCAGCCACCCGGCATCTTCCCCACTTTGTCACTCTCCAAACTCTGCTGATGAAACTGGTTGCTGCCCCATTCCCCTGTTTCGCTCTGCTGAGGCATCCAGCCAGTGCTCTCCAAGTTATTCCCCACAAAGTCTTCATCCAGACTTTGTAGAGTCCAGCTGTTAGGTCTATTTTTACCTCCAGAGAGGCACAGTTTACACCAGGGCTGTGCTACACAGCCAAAATAAAGAGACCACAGCCCCCACACTATAGGGAGAGCCTACGCAGGGCCCGCTGCCTGCACTGTTGCTTTCAGCCAAAGACCTCACGGTTCTCCTCGGTACCTCAGTGCACACTTGCACTGCTTCAGCTTTGTAGGCAAAAGCAACTCCAATGGCACAGAAGTCCTCAAAAGAGTCTTTAGCACAAATACTCCCAGATAAAACTTCTACCATCCTTTCTAAGGTTGCTGCCCTCAGGACTCCTTGACTGCAGTATAGGCTGGGGTGAGCTTTACTGCCGGATACATTAGACACAATTTTTCTGTCCATTCATGTGCAGTGTGAATAAGAGCATTGTGTTCACCCCAACTTCACATCTTAGCATAGGTGTGTGAAAAAGCAGCGTAACCGCATGCAGCTAAGGTTTGGCCTATCCAGTCAGTTCCCCACTCATGCCAACAGGAGCCACCAGGCATTTCCCACCACAGAGGGCACAGAGTTGGAGTTTCTCTACTTCTGAGTCCTTCTCAGCCTCTGCTCCACCAGCATCTTTGAACTGATTGCCGATAGGGCCAGATTCTCTTCCCTCTGAAGTCAAGAGCAAAAATGCTTTTGTCTTTGCTTCTGAAGAGGCTCAGTCCCCATGAAGTCTGTGGGATGTAGGCTCCTAAAAGCCCAAGTGACATGTGAAATTGGTACTTCAGCTCCAAGGTAAGTTGGCTGCTTTTGAAAGTTTCTGTCCTCTGTCCCTCAGTTAAGGCTCTCTGGCTGTTGGCAGCTCATGGGGCAGACAATGTGTAGCTCGTTTAGACCTTTGTTCCTTGTCTTTCTCCTCATCCTGAACTTGCCAAGGACTCATGTAACACCTAGCACAACCATAACTGTGTAGAAATTACTACAGTCATTGTACCACGAGCTACGAACTTGCAATACAGCCATTACAATAAAGGATAACAACAAGAAGCATGTTAATGTTTTATCATTCTCTCAACTTTGCTTACCCTACGTCTGAAGGCTATGCATAAGTATCAGCCTTCCTGTGCTTTTACCACGTTCACTCTGTAAATGGAAGATATCCCACTCTTTTCTCTTAAATTAAAACGGGTGTATAGACGTTAAAAACACGCAAAGCAGATAGGCAATCACAGCAGTTTGTGATAATTGGAAAATCTGTGTTCTGCATTTTAAGACTATCAAGATATATTACAAAAAAATAAAAGGAAACTGGCTGCGTATTTGTTTTTAAACTTTTATTCTGACAGCCTAGGATAAGGTCAGGGCTGGATGCAGGAGCAAGGCTGGGGAAAGAATTATGATTAAGGATAAACACATCCGGGACTTCAGAAGTGAGGCAAAATAAGCACGTGCAGTTCTCTTAGGTTATCAGGGATCTCTGCTGGTAATCCTGAATACGCAAAAGAGACCAGATACCTAGCAAATAGAAATTGGATCATATTATTAATGAAGCCGTAATTTTCATATATCTTACAAACCAGGTTCTGTGTTATAGCAACAGGCAGGATAACCTCCTGATCAGTGCAAGGGGGTTTGGGAAGCAGCCCCACGCTGATCATTATGAGCAGGGTATGAGGTGTTGGACTCAATTCCACCTTGGTCATGGACTTGCTGTGGGAACTCCATTAAGTCCCTCATCCAGGCTTCTGCTTTCCCCCTGTCTTTGGTCTGGTTTTATTTAGTCTGAAAGCCTGGGAATAGGCACTATCTCTTAACATGTGTCTTCTTCAGCACCTGACATGACAGAGTCTGATTTCACAAGGAGACTCTACACCCCACAGGCAAAAGCTGTAATAAAAGAACATCGTTTACACTGTGATCATCTGTAACAGTGTGGTCCAGCAGTAAATAAAATGTGGGCAAAGTCGTCTGCCACGCAGGAAGGGGGATAGACTCTGCCTCATCTAGAAACAGATGAGCTCCCCTGCCCTCCCTTTGCCCCCATGTCCACTGCTGGGACAATCAGGATCTGTCGCTTCCTCACTTTCAGACACGTGGCTGTGCCAGTTCAGTAAGACTGGTTTTGTACCTAGTTCTCTTGGATTTATTTAGAGGTAAAATCCTACAAATTCTGCTATGTCAGAATCCTGCTTATCAGTTTTACCAGGGAAGAGATTTACACCCAGAATACCTAGGACTGCAGCATCCATCTCTAGGGCTTTGCCTTTGGGACCACCTATGCTCAGTATCAGCAGAAATACACTTCAGTCCCAGAATCTGAGGAATGGTTTCTGCGTGCTGTGTCAGTAGCCTAGGATGGAAAACCAAGGCCAACTGCCTCTGCAAGAAGCTACCACCAGATATTCCCAAAGGAACAGTGCTCCGAAGTGAAGTTTCATACGGCTTTGGGGGAGCACAACCGTCCGTGTTCAGTGGTATCGTGGGAGATTCCGGGATTTTCCTGACAATCACAGGGAAAGAATAAAAGGATTTTTAAAGCCATTTCTATACCAGCTAAGTCTATGTGGGATTCCATAGGATACAACAGGGTTTCCCATGTCAAAACTTCCCTCAGGTAGATTTCAAAGATCCACCATAACAAAGGAAACACAAATACGGGTCATCATTGCTCCATCCTATAATGTCAGCAACAATAGCAGCAATGTTGTGCTCTGAAGACATACTCAGCAAGGTCAACAGATTTGGAGCTGACAGTGTTACTCCGTTGAAGCCAGCGGAGTTATTTCTGTGTAAGTGAGAGGAGAAACCAGCCACTAGTTTGTCCTGTGGAGCTGGGGCATCACCAAGAACACTGCTGTCTCCTGCTTTCTCTGCAGGACCACAGGTAACATTGCAGTGGCAAAAGCAGCCACGCTGAAACTAAACTCAAATACTTAGATCTGGTAACAGAAAAAAATAGCATGTCTCAAAGATAATGCCTGTGATGAAGTCTTCAGCAACTCAGTCTTTCAGGCACTGCATGAGTAGCAAGCTATCAACTTAGTGCCTTACACACTGAGATGTTTCTAAGATAATGTCTTCTTAGAAAGAGATCAAATGCGAACCTGTTTTGCACGGCTGTGTTTTGCACTGGTGCTTCCAGAATCCTGCAGCTCGCTCTCTGTTTTGCTCCAGATTGTACAGATGCGCATCTCACATCAGGTGCTTCTTAGAGGCCCTTTTAATAGGAGCAGGATATTTGAGGCATCAAATTGTATCCCATGGGAGTTGCAGGATTAGGCCATAGGGCAGTTTCTGTTATATGTCCTAAAGGACCAATAGCATTTTATGTTTTGCCTGTTCACTTAGCTATGAAATGGTGCCCCACTCTACAAAATTTTGGCAATCATTTGCCTCAATCTTGTTCTCCTAGACTGTCACACCCCATGTGGTTTATGCTAGGATGGTATATTATACTTATCTCCTGATGCAACAAACACACGGGACCAAGAACAACACGGCATGAGAGACTAAACATCGAGGATTCAGTATCTGATCTTTTCAAATGTTAGGTCTGAATAATCAGTTGGTTGACTCTGAACTTCACTCTTCGCATTGCACACAATTCAAAGCAGGAAAACCACGATCCCTCCAGATCACTAAAGAACTGCCCTGGAGAATTTCTCTTTTCCCCTTATGCAGCATGTTAAGCTTCTGGCTTTTGCCCTGCCAGACCAGAGGCTGGTGAATAGTTATGGTAATTTTTGTGGCTGATGAATTATTCTGTGGAAGAATTCTTGTACTGTTACTATTATTTATTATTTGCTGAGTGCTGGCAACATGCTTCCATCCTGAAAGAGAGATTTTACATGGGGAAACTTCTTTATCTGCATATGCACATGAATACATCCAAGAATATGTCCTCACTTCTACCTCAAATTCCGATGACAGTGAGTCGTCGTTTTTCTGTGTTTCTGCATAAAGTGCCCCTACCGAAGCGATGCCTGGATGGAGAGACAGCCCAAGACAGTACGTATGGACTTGATCAAGAACATTAGTGTCTATCTTCTGGAATGAGTGCTCTCATGTGGGAGAAACTCATCAGACCCGCCTCCTCCAGCTGTGCAGAGCAGCCCCAAACAGGAGCCACATTTTGTGCAGTCATGGCTGACTGCACGCCAGATGTAGCCACTCTGCCCATCTCCAGGCCCACGCCAAGAACAATGGCAATCCCATTGTGCGCGTCTCTCGGAGGACATGCAATGGTCCCAAGGCACTTGGAGACCAACACAAGAAACGGCGGGAAGTGGAACAGCCCTTACCAGCACAGGCTTCAGATTACGCCTGCTGTAATTTTAGAGTACTGTGCTCAAAACCATGTGCGCCCCATGGACAAGACCAGACGTTATTCACGACAGAGCTCCCTTGATCCTTCTGGACTTCGGAGCGACAGCCTAAAAGCTCTGGGGCAACTCTGTTTAAACCTAAACTGGAATCCAGTATGAACATGAATAATACAAGCTGCACATTAGCCTCTCTTATTTATTTTGATATTGAAGTACATTTATCTTAGCCTTTCCCTAAACATCCTCAGCAGTCTTCCACTGAAGTGGGAAGAGCAGCACAAGGAATACCGCAAATACCAAGGTAATGTTATCTGTTTTTTCTAAAGCAAACTTGGCAGATTTTGAAAGGACACCCACTGTGGCAAATTCCAGGCTTCAGTAAAACCTTTTGATAATGAAAATATGAAATCTCAGATATTGATAATGGAGGCCAGATTCTGCGTTTTGTTGTGGCCTTTTCAGACTCGGGGAGAAAAGGAACCACGTAGCTTTGTAGCAGTGGAGCGGTGGGAGAGAAGCTCAGGGACGTGCTCTCCCCTGCAGCTCCTGAAACAAGGGGCACACCAGGGAGGTACGGACATAAGATGGGAACACATAACTTCAGCTGGTGAAGCAGCTTATGAAGGACTAGTACAAATTGGTTAGAGAGGTATCAATAATATCTTCTCTTTGCACTGCCACCCCACCCAAGCCCCATCATTTCCAACTGGGCAATACATGGACATTGGGCTGGATGGAGAATCTGGCCCCTGAACTGCTAATTAAATATTTCAGAAAACTTTCAACTTTGTTAATTCCACCACTTACTCTCAGGGTAGGGATACTTGCAAATACTTGCTCCCTCCTTTTCAGGCAAACATTATTGAAATGGAAAAAATTTAGGCAGAAGACTGGGGAAAACCTACTGAATGATGAAACGTATTTGCCTGCTGAGTAGCGTCAGTGTATAAAGAAGATGCTGCATTTGGGTCACCGGGGACTTCAGTACGTAAAACCCTAGAGCCCGTGCTGGGGCAAAACAGTCCTGCCTCGACTGGCAGTGGATGGTCATGCCGTGCGCCCTGGTGAATTTTTCTCTCCCAGAACGCGCCATGTAGACGGCTCTGAGGAAGAAGCCTCTGCCTCTGTTCCCTTTTGTACACAAGGGCTATTGTATGCGTGCTGAAAGTAGGCTGTGTTTGAGTTGGCTGGAGATAAACCAGTCCCTTTGCATCCATCTGCATGTTTGTTTTCAGCTCTACCTAGCCACGGGTACCATAGTGAATGTTTCTAAACAGCAGATTATCAGAAAGCACGAGGTGAGGTTGCAGCCAGACTGCGGTTTCTTCTCTCTCTCTTTGAGGCAGAGAGCATTTGTAACCACTTTCCTGTCTTCACAGAGCTGCTGATGACTGCATCTTCTTGGAATTTGCTTGCTCGTGCTGGCGCACAGCGGCAGGCAGAACCACCGCAGCCGCCGGGGGCTCGCAGATTGTCTCTCTTCTCCCGCGGCTAGCCGGGGTCACTCCGGTTTCTGCTTCCAGGGAAGGGGAGTCCAGTGGCGTATGTGTGTGATCTAGCTCCAGCTAAACTCACGGCAGATAGCGGAGCCCGAGGGGGGTGGGAGGAAGTGGGAGTGAAGAGGAGATTAACTCCGCTTGAAGCCCGGCAAGGCGCTGAACCACGCTGCAGCAGCTGACGGGCGGCAGGGTGGGTGTGGGATATTTGGCCCTTACCTCTCCACATCAAAGCTCTTGAGAAAAAAAACAGCATCCCGAGAATAAGGGAGGGTAATTCAACAGTGTCACAGTGCCTCTCCTACGGAGAGCGAGCACTTCTAACAAAAGGCAGCTGACCAGGGCAGGGGCGACTGAATGCAGCTTACGGAAGATGTCTTGGGGTTGAATTTCCTATGAAAACATTGTGTGGCCTCAAAGGTGCGTGGCTCCTCGACCTCTCCCCCCGTTGGGGTGGTCAAGGACTGAGGCAGAAGCAGCAGCGCACAGAAGACACATGGAAAGGCTGGCTGTTGCCACCAGCACACCGGGTCAGGTCTCAGCTGGGATGAGTCCTTAGCCCCATTGGCAGGAGGGCTTTCCCATTTCACTCCAGGTGAGGATTTGGCTCACCTCCCGTGGTATCCATTCAGTAAACCCGCATAACCTCTATTTGGAAAAGCATGTCCTGAGGAGTTCCTCCTTTTTGGATGAAATCTGTCTCGCCTCTAATCTGTCTATCTGTCTCGCTAATCTTGCCTCCTGGGATATAGCTCTCTATCACTGCTTCCATCTAAAGCTGGTGTAACCATAGTCCTTTCTTTTTTTTTTTTTCTTTTTTTTTTTTTCTTTTCCTTTTTTTTGACCAATTTAATTATATCCAGTTAGAAATACGTGTGCTTGCGCTGGTGCTGCTCCCTGGTGGGAAGCTGCTAGGGGGTGCAGGCTGTTGATGCCCAGAGCAGAAGTTAGGAGGCTGGGCACTATGGACCACCTTTTGCAGCTCCTTCTGACTGGGCTGCCTGCGTGGGCTCCTTGCGGGCTCTGTAATAGCTGGCGCAGCCCACAGCCTCTGAAGAGCAGCGGCTTGTGGTAGTTAAATGACTGCTCGGTTTTGCCCAGGCCTGCTCAGCCTTTAAAGTGTTTTTTTGCTTCTTCACACAGACTCTTGAAGCACAAGCGCCAGGGTGGGCACCAGCTCCCTCTCACTAATCCATTAACTGTTATAGCCTGATGCTTTTGGGGAGGGGAGTGTGTGAAATGTGGTGCCCCTGTCTCTCTGGCTGATGACAGCCCCTTCCCTGTGCCAGCATCCTTGCTTGAAGAGCTGTGCGGAAGTCAGATCTAGGATCTGATCCATTGACAGATAAACCTGGGGTGGTAAATGATTTGGTTTCAGCCAGGGTAGTTTCCCCATTCAGCTGACCCTGTCGCAGCTTGAGATCTTGGAGAGCTATGACACAGGCAGTGAGAACAAGCAACCAGTGCCAAGGGAAAGAAGGAGAGGACCACCATCTGTAATGGCTTCCTAGCTAAAAGCCATTCTACCTCGGCTGCGAACACCGCGTCCTTGCTATCGCGTTCATTCTGAATACCCTGAGTCCTGAATCCTGGTTCCACTCTCCACATGGTCCCATCTGTCCTCTCCCATCCAGTCGCTCTATACGGCTTGTTCTCCTCTGGGTTTGTATCTTCTGCCTCCTCACCTTAGACCTTGACTTCTGATGTGCACTTCTTCTCGTTCTTTTCCCAGTGAATTACTTCCCTGACGGTTGAATATCACCATGGATGACACAATTAATGGAAGCTGCACTGGCCAAATTTTCTGCTGTTCTCTACCAAAAACATCCCCAGACTTTTAGGGCAAGAGAATACTTGGTCCTACTGTACCAAGGTAGACGACAATATGAGCAATTAATGCCAAGAAACTAAACAGGAGGATAAGATTCCAAAAAACCCCCAAACCCCCAGGATATTAGGTCTACTGCAAAAGGATAGTGTCTGTGTCTCCATCAATACGTACTGATGACATATACTGCTGATAAGCACAACGGGCAAACCAAGATGTAGCCCTAAACAGCACATGGGAACTTTCAGCTTTCTCATTCTCCAGGCAGTTTTACAACTTTGCTGTCTTTGAATACTCAAGGTCTGATCCAAAGCCCTGTGAAGTCAACAGGAGGAATGCCAATGATTTCAGAGCCTCTTGGATCTCGCTTGCCTGCCCTGGCCCCTGAAGGAGAAGGGGAGGCAGAGTTGTTAGGGGAAAACCGATTCTCATGCTTCAAGAATTTTTTCTGGATTCCTCGGGGCTGTCAGGCTCGCAGCATGCCAGCAGCTGGAAAGTGCACACTCTGAGTGCTCTCCTTTGCCATAACCTCCCATTGCTAATCAGATGAATAAAGGACCTTCACTTCATCTGACTTACCCTGTAGTGCTGTTGGTGCAAGCCTTGAATACGCCTCTTGAATTGTAAAGTCACTGCATGGTTTTTGCCCAAAGTGCTCTCAGCCTGGGAAAAAATGGTGTTATCCAGTAGGTCAAAACACTGTGATCTCTTTAGAGAAGTACCTTTAGGTCTTAAGAAGTGGCATGAGGAAAGGAGGCATCCACTGCAAATCCTCTTTTTACTCCATTTCAGCCTTAAGTCTCAGTTCAGAATGATGGAAATCCATCTGCCTGTTTTAGGGGCAGAGCCCAATTCTGGATCATTGAAGACAATCCCCAAGTTTGCAGCCTGCTTGCACTAGAAACCTCTTGAGATTTTTGTTAGCATACATGATCTCCACTAGCACAAGCAGCAAGTAAAAAAAAAAACATTTCTAAGAGTCTGAGAATGAGACAGAAAAGAAAAGAACAGATTAAATGTAAAAAATGTACCAGGTCAAAATGTCAGACAGATGTATGTCCTTTGCACATCAAAGACTGCAATACCCTGGAAGGCAATGGCCACCCCAATTCTATTTAACCTCCAGTGGGTAAGGAGAGGAATTCAGGTGTGACTTGTGCAGGTGAGTTAAACCACAAGCCAAAGGCTTTTCCACACTCCGAGTAAAGTGATCAGTAAAGGCACAAGTGCCGGAGGAGGGGCACACGAAACCTCCCTGAAGCCTCCACTGGGTTTTCAGAGGCGGATGCTGGTTCTTTCTGAAGTCCAGGATCATTCAGAGCAATGGCAAGAGGTTGGGAGCACTTAACAGCTTCCTGGTTGATTGTCCTCTTGAATCCTTTTAAAAGGACTTGCCTCCTCAGGACTGCTCTAATCTATAGCCAGAGCACAGAAGGTGTAGCTAAAAGATGCTAAAGGATGTCCAGGACAGATAAACTACAGAAAGGGAGAAATTTCAGTTCAGGAATTTGTAAACAGATAGCTGAGAACGGAGTTAAATGTAAAGTCTCCTCAGGTCAGATTGAACTCCTCTGCAATGGCCTGTGTGTCTGCGCTCGAGCAGGAGGCACACGTGGTCAGCGCTCTCTTTAGGGGGTGTTTGGCACCCTCTGCGTTTGCTCTTGCTTCAATCCTTCCGTGCACACCTTCCAGTTTAAGCAAGGGAAGGGAATGGGCATGTGTAAGACCATATGCCCGTGCTAACGCAGGCAGGGGCTAAATCCCACCTGACCATATATACCAATACCACTCATACCAATACCAGCAACAACACAGTGAGCAGGATTAGACAGCACTGGCCCCACCACGTGTGGGCATGCTGGTGGATCTAGGTAATGCAAGGGTAAGAGTGTGTCAAAACCTGAGTCTACAGCCGGAGAGAAATGGCTAACGAGCAGAAACAGGGACTGTGGGATGCGAAAGTGACACTGCTGGTGTGTGCACGTGTGTGTAATGAGGTGCACATGTGCAGTCTGCTTTGTGTGTGCGTGCGTACGTGTGTATGTGTGCGCGCACGTGAGATATGCCTGAGCCTTCAGCATTTTGAATGACTTTTTTCTGCTTTTGCCAGCATGGGAAGGCTGCTTCCCACTGCTCACCACACCGCTCTCCCCCCTCTCTTGCTGGCGCAGCGATGCTGCTAACGTTTCAGCTGCATCCATCTAACCCATGCGAATATTTAAAGCTGTTAAATTGATGGGCTGAGTAAATAGGATTAGCTCCGTGTGCCCAAGGGGGGAGCGCCACTGCTTGCACAGACTGATAGGAAGACAAGGGGGAAAGGCTGACGAGGAGAAGATTGCTTTCAAGCCGACAAGAATATGCTATATGGGAGGTACACAGATAGCTTCCAATCTGCCGGTGATTGGATTAGACATGCTCTTAAATGTGAAGTGCCTATGCAAGTCTGAGGCTTAGCTGGTGCCGGTCTGCTGAGAACCTGCCGAGGTGCTCCCCAAGGCTTGCTGCCACCCCAGCAGGCCCTGGAGACGTCTGGCTGTCAGGGGGCAGAAAGCCCCCACTGCTGGGCCCTGCCTAGCCCACCATCCCAGGCATCAGGTCTTTAACCCGCTCCCGGTGAAAGCTGAGATCCTTTGCTTCCATCTGTTCACATGAGATGGCTTTACAATTGCCCCTATAACCTACCAAAGGAAAGCGTGAAGTGATCTCTCGCTGCCCAGTGGAAGGAAATCTCTCTCTCCCTCCATCTCCCCCCCCTCTTTTTTTTCTTCCAGATGAAGAATTTGAACGTCTTTCATGGTCTGTTAAAATATAAAGTGGGTTCTTGACACATTTTTTGGAAGCCATGCTTGTCTGGGCATTGATTATTGTCACTAACAGTGAAAAGAGCCAAATGCTTTCCTTTTCCCCCAAGTTTTGACAATATCTCCAAGCGCTTCGGCTGCTTTTTTATGAAGTCAGTTTCAGAACGAAAACACTAATAAAAAAGTTACACCTGGCCTGTTATGTAGGATAGCGGTGAACGGCATTGGGCGAGACCTTTCTTAGGTTTATAGAAAAATAGCTCCAAATATTTTTAATTGGAGCAGAAAGAAATCTGAGCAAAAATATTATGGTTGCTGAGTGGAGAAAAAATGAAATTAATTTTCCAGCTGCAAATCTTTTGCACAGTGTGCAATTGTGATAACTGGGGTTTATTACATGGATATTATCCTTTACTTATTTTCTAGTCAGAGGGAAAATATTGGTGAGGAAAACCTTTGTTTAACACCTATTTTGATAGTGATTAGGCAGCACTCTGATGTCCATGTGCTCACTCTTAATTAAACACTGTCCTTGTTTTTGAAATAAATGCTTGCCCTGTTATTCTATAAAGGTAAGAGTTATACATCTTTATTTTCTTTGTTCCTTATTTTTGTTTATTCTGGCTGGAAATAACAGTATCTCGCCTGTGAGGTCTAAGCTGCAACAATAATCTGGATGAATAGAAATAGCTGAGAAAAATACAGGAAGGACCATGACCTCTCTAGCCCGTTGCAAAAATTACTCCTGTTTTAGCCAGGGAGGAAAAGGAGAAAGAAGTGATTTCACCTCAAGGAGTAAGTTATGGAGGCCGAAGCCAAGGCCAGGTGTCAGTACTGACTCCTAACCTGTTGCTGTAGTTACTTATCCTGGGTTACAGGCAGGTAAAAGCGTGAGGCAGTAGAGGAATGCCTTACGGGCACAACCAAAATTGAAGTGCAGCATTTCTCTCTGCAGGAAAAGGCTGGGCTTCCTTATCATCACTCAAAAGCTGACTGAGAAATACTCTGACTAATCTAGACTTTATGGAGACATTCGTGTCAGAATAATATCTAGCTATGTATACAGGTGTGATATATAACATACATGCTACCAGTAAATAAAATAATAAAGAGGATGCAAGAACTTTCAAACATGATGACGTTTCTTCACCACATCATGGTGAACCCCATCAAATAAGGTACACAGGAGGGAAAGAAGCCGGTCAAGGTGTCCCCTGGCCCCGTGGCAGCTGGGGAGGAGACACCAGAACCTCGCAGCTGCAGAGACCAAGTTTGATTTTGCTGCCCTAAGGATGAAGGGCTCGGACTGGCCCACAGCCGGGCTACTTCTGATGGTGGAAAGAGAGGAGGGGAGGGAAGGCAGAGAGGAAGATGTGAGTTACTGAAGCCCAGCCTCCCACCCCAGCAGCAGCTGCTAACTTGTCCTTTCCCTCAGTAACAGCAGCAGCAGAGGCCATCCTGGCTCTTTCGTATCAGCAAGCAGGCAAGCAAGGTTACAGCTATTTTGCGCACACACCTTGCACATCCCAGCTTGTGGCCCTGAATGACCGCCTGCTTTGCTGCACCAGGGAGTTCCTCATAGGGCACCCCTGTTTGAAGGTCTGCATGCTAATGTGGTGGGAAAACAAGTCCTGAGCCAAGAAAGTGTCTCATTTTGGTGACACGAGGGAAACCTCATCTCCCTCTTTGTTTCCGCAGCTAACCAAGCCTGCCTCAGAAATGACTCTGCACTGAGTGACAAGTGCACCTTTTTAAATGAGTCTGTGATATGCAAAAAGGCATGGGGAAGGATGTTCTTCTGAGCCCTGATCCCATACCCCATGTGCACATCCTTCCACTGGCATCCAGAGGTATTAGATGCCCTGTTTCCCACCAGCCCAGCCCACACGAACACCTGGACCTCCCTGGGTTCCTGCGCTGGAGCAGAAGGGAAGGGAGCACCAGTGCATGAATCAACCCACGGGGACTTGATTCTCATCACAGACCAGCTTCAGAGTGGCAGAACTGGGGTCAGCTCATCACTTGCTCCTGCTTCATGCTTGTACACCTAAAAGCGGAATCTCACCTACCATTTTTTTAATTTCCCAGATGTTGGCATCTCCTGATATAATACTTGAGGCCCGTTGCTCACCGTAACAGCAGGTTGAATCCAGGTGCCCCACAGTCACTGCTAGACTGATGGT